>NW_019214495.1:0-137215 GCF_002532875.2 Varroa jacobsoni
TTCTTAAATCATGTTATGTTGCTTCATTAGTAATAAGGGAACTTGTTAATAACAAATATAGGGTCAGCAAATTCAAAACAAGTAAATATTCCCTAGTAATTTATTATATTATGTAAATAATAAACCAAATTTTTTATTAATAAGCTAGCAAATGCGTAGGTACGGGCTCAACGGGGTTACAGATTTTTAACGTGACCATTTGGATGTTACAATGTTTTATAGATTAGAATAACTCAATACCATTTAAGGGTTTCTAGTTGTCGGTGAGGGTGTTTTGGGGAAGTTTGATGGCCCTCGTGATAACTTACTGGATAACGTATTTTTCTGCTAGAAGACAACTTTGCTTGGTGCTTATTTAATAATATAATTTAACTGAATAGTGTGCGCACACCGTAATGACGTCTACTAACCTGACCTCTACTTTCGCAACTGCGTTGGTCTTCAGTATGTTTTTTCAGTATGAACCCAAATGCACATAAAAATTGTGTAAGAGCTCGACGATCTTCGGGAGCTGGGCATTACGCCTTACTTCGTTGCGGTTTGATTTGCCCCATTCGCTGGAAAACTTTTAACCCCAGTGAATTTCATTATGATGTTATTTGTTAACAACAGTAGTTATTTACACCCCTAGTTCAAGTCTCCATTGCACCCAAGTGATGTAACCTTCGAACTTTAAACTAACTTTGAAGTAGGCTATGGCTGTGTGCTGTTTCAGTTTTTACCGCAGCCGATTTATTAGCTTTAGTGCTTAATTAGGTGACCGCTTAAAACGAAGCTTTCATTCATCTTACCCCGTATTGAGACCAGATAGGCATTATGCATTTATGGAACTCTTACATAAAAATGAATTATTTATTTCTGCTGCTCAACTCCAGATTGATTATTCCAGATTCCAGATTGACTAAAACGAAATATCAGGAGTATACTGTAATCTGCATTAGTTGCACTACCCCAACCTAGTTATCATTTTTGTAGTGACTATACTCAGTGGCCTTGCGAAAGCTTAGAATAAGCTGTGAAAACGGGAATCTAACGCGCTCTCTCCTAGCTAGAGCCGAACTATGTAAGGATACACTTTGCCAGGACTCGAGTTCGTTGTTTCGAACAATACCCGTAACACTGGAAACATAGAGGTAAAAACAGTTAAGGTCATTTTAGAGCAAAAGCCTAGTTTCTCCAGGCTCCAGGCTCAGCCACTGACGCAGAAATGGCTTGACCATGAAACGCGGAGAAATATGTGAAATCTAACTGAAACATTGCACTGGCTCGATTCTAAATTCTCGATAAAAACTCGACCGTAGAAACTCGATGCAATTGCTATACACAGAGATGGTCATTTAGCATTTTTTAAGTAAAAAACCGCATCCGTTTTGCGCTATCAAACGGGTAAAATCCAACGCTAGCAGCTGTTATAAAATGGTGGTCCAATCTTTAGCAATGGTATAAATGATTACATAATCATTATACTACTCCGCTAGAATCCTTTCTACGCCACTTTGAGTTAAGCACTTAAGAAAATGCTGCTACTCCCTGTTAGAGGAGATAATGATATGAGGAGATAGTAGGCAGGTGGAACTTACTGGCAGACCTTATTTCACTGTTGATCAGTATATCTTGTAAAAAGTTAGATTCCTTTACTTAATCACCCATGTCATGTACTACATGTTACTGGCGAGGCTTGAATCAGCGGCCCTTGTCTTTTTTAGCCGTAGGTTGAATTGCTAAAGGTCTAGTACTTGAAATTCCTTTTGACGGAGTTATACTTTCTACAGCTAACTATATTTCAATTGACGACACGCAGGGGTTTCTTGTTATGGCTAAAACGTGCTCTTACGAGATTTACATCTGAAGCTATACAAAGCGAGACAATCGGACCTTGCTTATTCTAAAACATAGCCCAACATAACAGGCAGGAGCGTAGCCAAAAAGCGTCTGTAATGCAGGACGCTGCAATGCATTAGTGACTGGTGGACAGTCGAAATAACTCTTTCAGGTGTCCTGATATTGGCTACAACGCTAGCTTTCCAGGCCTTCCAGGAGTCAGCAGGCACTTAACTTTCTGAAAAGGATCTGATCGAGCTCGGGTTGTTGCAGTTGTTGTTGGTCCTATTATTTTTGCCGTTGGCTCTGAAAAAAGGCGGGGTGAGGAAGGCTGACAGCCTAAAAAGATTTTTGCCTAGACTCCTCGGCGGGGAGATCAAGTTCCTCGCGTTCCAGTGGAATGAGCAGGGGGTTGTGACTGCACATTGACATCCTCAATGGATGCACTTCTACAATAAAGTGGAAGTAACATTCCAGGTATAACCTTACCAAGAAGTTGCGGTTGCTGGCCGACCTGCCGGTACTCAGGAGCGATCTCTAACAATATGTCTGTTCTTAGTCGTTGTCTTGATTTTGACCAAATAGCCGTATCCCACTGGCTGAACTCCTGTCGCTAGAGCTGGTGCTGCAGTGGCGGCAATCGTTGAGAAGAGGAACTCTATTATACGAAAGGAAAAGTGTAGGAACATTCTTTTGACTGTACAAACGATGAGGGGATGCCAATTTATGCAAGTGTGTACCCTGGTTAGGATCTGACTCAGACGGCAGGATCGTAAGAACAAATACACTTTAGTCGACATCGTGCTAGAATTCGCTAGTAATTTTGAGCCAGGACACAGGAGGACCATCACCATCGTGGTCGCTTTGACGCTGTCGAGATAGTTTTGTTATCACCTTTCCAAAACAGATGATTATTACCTACTGATTTATTACGGCTTTGGTAAAAAAAAATGAGAACTTGAAAAATGGGGACAACTTCAGATAGCAAAATGCCTAAAGCAGGTGAAGCGATGTGACACAATATAACCTCTAACGTTGTACCTGGTTGTTATCGCTTTTTAAAAAAAAAACGCAACAATTATTTATATTGTTATTATATCGATAATATTTAATTGCATATGACTAAGCGTGCATAGGAGAACCAGGTCGCTTTTTCTATGTTGATTAAGTCAAATGTGTACTTTAGTTAAACATAGTCCACTAGTTCGAGTCGCACAACATATGGATCTGTAGTCTTACATACATGCATATATATAACACAACAGATTATTATATTATTATAAGACTATATATTATTAGATCGCTAAAAACTCCGTACATTTTCAACAAATGGAATAGAAGACAAACAACATTGTTTAAGCCCCTACCCAGAGTGCGATTCACCGCGTCAAGAAAGACGCACACCGGCGTTGTCTTCGCCATCATCCTGAAGTTCATTCTGAAACTGATTCGCTGAATACATCGGATCTACCGATGTATCTATACCTTCGATATCGATGATATCGAAGGGTCGATATCATCAGTTCTAAATGTGTGTGACTCAACGGTTCATAGCAAAACCCTGTTAGTGAGTTGGATTTTTGGCTGGGTAATAAACCATTTGATCATTGCACCTAGAGAAGGAAGTTCGTCTTGTGCGGGTCTGACGACGAAAAGGACCTTGCAGATGGAAACCGCACGTGTGAAAAAAGCCACCAGCCAAAACTGATTTGAAGATAGGAGAAATCGCTCGATTAAAAGAAATGTTCATCGAGTGCCCAATCCAGTCAGGCCACCATCGTCGTCGGCCTCCATCGGAACCCTACGTGGTGGCTGTGGGGAGAGCAGCAAAGATAACAATTCCGCTATTTCTAGCGCTTAAGGGTGGTAACAAGTAGTGTGAATTGCACAGCACACAGGTTCGACAACGCCTGGGTACATGGCTAGAATAAAATACATGTAAACAGATACACGCCAATATAGCGTACTGTTATCGTATAATTAGAAAAAAAAAACATGCCGTTTATAGTATCTAATGTACAGAGGCACCTAATTACTAGGTCATAACAAGCTACTGGATGCTTTCAACGCTACACGACTGTTACCCGGATGTAGATACACAACCGTCGTTTAAAGGTGGGTACATCGTGTAGGTCCAGAGTAAAAGGGTGCCGGAACTAGTCAAAGTGCAGAATTGACCGTAATTGACGGTTTCGGTGTAGGCGAATAGCTTCTAGGCACTTAGAACCTTACGTAGATTGGAGTACTTGGTTCATTTTAGGATTTTTAGGGACACATTGTAGTCTTGGTTCGATCCTAGACTCGAAGTGCTGGGGGTCAGCCATCTGCTAAAACACCTAGCGGCGGTACGGGACGGAAAACTCCAAACAAAGCGGATTAAACGACGTGCAATAAAATCCACTGCTATGAAAAGACGCTCGATATGAAGACAAAGGATCGTTGTCACTGTAGACATACATATATAGCGAAGGGATGTCTTTATTCTTAAACGACCGCGGTGAAAAGACAGACAGTGTGCCTAGGTTTGCATCGTGTCAGACGACATCTCAAGAAACATTGAATCACGCGGGCAATGTGGCTCAACCTGATAGCAATTATAAGATTGGGCACACAGTCTGTTGTGGATCCTGGCAATTTATATGAACTATGCGACTTTTGGCATTGCACCATTAAGGTCATCTAAAAACAATGGATTATTTTTTCATTTCCTAGACGAAAAAGAGGGGTAAAATGTGACGTTATTAGCAGTTTCTCTAATAACTTCCTTTGTAAATATATCCATGTAGTAGTGGTAGCTGGTGTTTAAATCGTTGTAAATGGCGGTGCTACCATTATCAATATCGTCATATAGACAGTATCTATGTTGTTCGTTTTATTAGGTATGTATCTTGATTTTGTCATGCGCGCCCTCTTTAGCTTTGCTATGACACGTCTTTGTAGATATGGACAGAAGAACTGGGAACGCCTTCTTCTCAGGCATCGTCGGAACTGAAAGCATTAGATCTTCTTCCCAGCTCGCGCAGTCTTCTTCTGACACACAGAGATCTGAGGTCCTTGCGAAGACACAAGGGTTAATACGACAGGTAAACTGAAAAAATGTCAACACGCCTGTTTCACGCCGATAACGAGGAAGCTGCGAAAGGAAAGGCACCGGCGTTTTCGGACCCGCATGCTTAAGAAGGCCACATTGGAGGAAAAAAGTTCGAGACATAATCTTGAAATCCTACAGCAGAGGCGTTTAAAAAAATAAAGTGTCTAAATCCTAAAAAAAAAATGTTTTATTTATGACTAACGTAAATAACGGTGATCAACAGTGGTTTATTGACAACTTGAAACGTGCCAACAATCAATTGGTTCAGATGTTGTTGAGCGTTAATTACTGTGCTTTTCGTATAGCGCTACGCCAGGTTAGGCTGTGTCGACACAAGAATGGTAACAACGATACTGACCTACCGTCAGAGGTAACAATTCTAGACAAGACCCATTTTTATGCAGCGATACCCTAGAAAGAAGGCATCGCTGTGTCATAAGTAATCGCATTATTAATGTTCATGCTCAGTATATGCCTTGTTTAAAATAGCCATGTGCAATCTGCGCTGCCGAGACCCGGTTATCCAAAGAATTATAGTGGCAATCATAAAATAAGCTTACGTCCTTACATAGAGAAAGCTAGCAAAGAAGAACGAACATATTGCAGTAGAGCTAATTAGCTTTTAGCAATTTCGAGTGACTCTAAGAAAGCACAACGCGCGGGTCAATTTCAGGGCAGTAAATTCATCCTTATTCGACCTCCTGCTGACGGAGTCGTTTGCAGCATCAGGCTCGTGCCGCCTTCAGTGCTCGCTTATGAAATCATTGGGTCGAGTGGTGCTCCTCCAATCCTTCGTTTTATGAGCTCCACAGCTAGGGAATGGTTTCAAATATGGCTAGTTGACAGATCTAAACAAGCCAAGTAAACGTGTCCCTTTTTCCCGTCAGCTAATGCATATTAGAATCAACGTATGTGAAAATGAATTGCGTGCTAGATCTCATCGAGAATCATCTATGGTTTCTCAGACAAGCGTAACTTGCATCGAAATTCTTGCTATTTTCGACGAGAGACATCTTACTGCACAACGGACAACTAACTGTCTATTTGAAAGGGTACAAAGAGGAATTGTCGCTCGGGCAACAAATAAATCTAAAAAAATGTATGTGAATATTGCTGAAAATCGTTATCTGAGAATGAATTTGAATTAAACGCGCTTCTGTTTGGAATCTTCGAAAACAACCCGATGTTCGTCCAAAAATTGGGCCCACGAGAGCCGTGGGGCCCTAGCTATTAATCCTCACAGCCTTTTTATATTTATCTGTTGCACTAGGTGACCTTTCAAGAGTATTTATGATGAAACTCCTTTCGGAGTAATCTGGCGCGGTTTGTTTACACAACCTCCCAGACCTAAGCCAATGATTGCCCAATAAGGCGACTACGTAATGGTTAGTTTTTCATTTATTTTACTAGATTTTTGTAACTCTATTGATTATAATTAGTTTCCTTAATATTAGTTAATTTCATCAATTTAATCAATAGCTGCCTGATAATTCGCGAATTGCTCTACGTTATATTCCTCTATCGTCGTAATTCAACACATTTTATATATCCAACGGGTCTTTTCAATTCCTTGAAGAGTAACCTCTGCGTTGTTACAGCTGGTCTTACAAGATTTGATTGGTTCACTGCTTATCAGAGTCTTTACTTTTAATTTGTTTTACTATCCCACGGATATTATTTTACCACTTCTATATGATGGTTTGTTGTTTAAACGAATGTGAAATTTTAACATGATTTTTCATAGAATATACATGTATACCCGACTATAGTTTCAACAGAGCCACCACACATATGCGGCCGTTGGCATATGCCCCGACGGGCGATGTTGTTCCTTTGTCTAGTCATTTTATACTACCGACTGAAACATCGCTAGCCCGGGTCAGATACGCAGCATAAAGAGAAATCCAACTTGAAACTACACCAACACTGAGCGGGGTCCGGTTAAACATCTAATAAAAGGCTAACAGCTTGTAAGTTTTGTTATATAACAATCAATTGCACCCTAGTGCTCTTGATTGACAGTTTTTTTCGTTAAATTTGACCACTTCTATATAACTTTGTTGGCGCTTTTTGTTTGTGCCCTACAGCAACTGAAATCTATGAGGCTAATTTATATAGAAGGAAAGATTTCTGCTTTGCAGAGTTCTGCCAGAAGCTCAAATGGCTTACTAAAGAAAACGCTGTGATGTGATCCTTGTGAATCTGTTGGATAACAAAAGCAAATTTGATAGCGCATGTCTGATAGATTTTACACGCAATTACGTGCGACGTAGGTCCTTTCGAACAAAGCTGAAATTGTAGGTCGAGTCTTTTTTTTTTTCAATTGAAAAGGAAAAAAGCTCAAATATACGGGCGCAATTTCTTGCGTTACATATTCATATAATGTATTCAACAAACGCTTGTGATTAGCAAAGGAGTTTCATTTTGTTGAATATGATATTATGATGGTATCATTTTCTTAACTAACTCGTATCGATTTGTCAGCTCGAGGGCATCGTTCTGAAATCAGTGGCGCTAATACGGACAATTGCAGAATATTACCTCAACTATAGTTAATAAAATGGAAACAATTTGTAGTAATTGTCACTAGACCAAGCACATTCATCTCAACAAGCCGTTTCAACAATAGGTCGTTGCTATGGTAGCACAGTATGAGCATGTGCTTCGTAGCTTTATGGCATATGGGGGTTCAGGCTATTTGGAGAGAATCATCGTCTTAAATCGGCCACATGTTGACTAAATGAGGAGCAACTTTTTCGCTTTTGTATAGCCGTTTTGGGCAAGTGCCTTCAACCGTAAGATTTGCCCTGTGAGAAGAGTCAAGCTGAGTAAAGCCGAGTTCAAAAATAGACGAGGCCATTATATCGCTTTGTCGTTGGAAGCTTGCAGAGTGTTCCTTATATAGCAGTTGACGTATTACTTGATTCTCCTGATGCAGCAGTGTTCTATTGAGTAAAGCATATATTCGATATAAGTATGTCCAGCTGCGTATTGTAAGACGCACGTTCTATCCCGAGGGACGAGTTTACTAGAAAAAGAAGAAAAGACTTTCATCTTGATTGCTTATGATGACTGCGGTTCTTCAACGGCTCGTTATCAATAATTTACCTATGTTATTGTGTAGTGTGCGCTAAGAGAAGCCTTTCTAGGAAGAAGCGAAACTGAACAAATCGGCCTGCGGTTAACTAAAAAACGTCTCGATAGTATATAGCTAAATATGTGTTTTCACCGTTCCATGAAATAAGGCGCAAACGCCATCCTTGGTGAAAGACTTGTGGCCACAGAAGACGGTGAAATCCAATTTGATTAACGGAAACATTCCACTGGTGCACAAGTAAAAGGCCATCCTTCAATGGATCTACCTATTACCTTGTCTAACTGATATCACTTTATACCGGTGTAGGTCTTCCTTTTCACTGTAGGTGCATTGTAATTGTTGTATTCTTTACGACAGAATTTTACCTTGAGCCCGGGTTCCAAGATGGCTTTATCTAGGAGCAAAAGACAGCATTTATGGACACTTCCGTCAACCACCGAAAGTAAAGCAACTAAAACTACGTACGATGGACATGATCTGTACGACAACAACTCTTCAGCTGTTGCCGGTGCTGCTCAAAAATAACCTGCTAATTTTTAACGTAGAACTTGACGAAGTTTGACGAGCATATGTTTCTGTGTTTATGTCCAGTACTTTTAAGTATCATTCTGATAGGCCTTATTTCAGGCAACTAGCTGCCAGCACGACAGAAGAGACATGTAAGGTAGGATACAAACCTAGAGCATCACGTGTCTTTAAGTTTAGCAAGCAAATACACCGTCCTAACATGGATACACGTGGTGATCTAGATTTGAATCCGGACAGAGAGTCAGTTTCGTACTGGGGGGGCCAGCCATCTGAGATAATGCATAACGACTTAAGGATTAAAAGCAAAACAAAAAATGCTTCTCATCGACCATAACTTCGTGTCATGTTTAAGGGATGATATAATTATTAAGCACACTCATGAAATCCCCACAGGAACAAGTATTTTGGTTTACTTCGTAGGACAGCGCGAAGTAACATAAATTTTGGAAATGTTTTTATTTTTCGGTACGCTAATCATTGATGAATAAACTTGAAATAATCATAATATATATATATATATATATAACTACCATGTCATTACCAGTTTTCAAAAAAACAGAGGTTTGCCAATAAACGATTAGACAAGAAAAGTATTAAAAAACGAGAAGTATTGTGAAGTAGCAATTTCCAGTAACAGCTTGTTATTGTGACTTCCTGCATGAGGCATGTAACTTAAAGCAGTGACAAAGTATTATACACTTCCAAAAGTACCGGTGCAGACATACAGACGACCTTTATATGACCTTACAGACGATATGAGCCTTGAAACTTCTGAGAACAAGTTTCAAGGCTCATATCGATTGTGCGGCTTGCATTAATGTAAAGCACGAGTTGGAAGGTATCTTCTACGCATTATTTCGAGCTAAGACTTGTCCTATTTTGCTAAAGCCACGAAACACCATTCATATTTCTCGCATATGCTAAAGGCATACGCAGTATTTGATGTTCGTGTCCTAACTGGCGTCATATAGTAGATGGGATAAAACGAATGGTATTGCATTTCTCGAAAGCCAAGCACCACTGTAATTTAATAAATCTAATACCAATTGAAGAGCAGTCGCGCAATACTCGCGCATAGTGCCGAAAGGATCATGGGCTATCTGGTTCAATCCGATCAATCGGAAGTGGCATGGTTTGGGTGGTTGATGAGTGCGTCGCCACGTTAATCATAGACATGGAGTTATCGCTCCATTGTGGTTTGGCATATGGACATTATGGCGCGATTTTATCATACTGCATTCCATGTTTGTTTGAGAAAAACAGCTCAGTACAGTGAAGCTTACCTGAAGTAATACCCGTTGAACTATTGGGCTATTGAACGTCCAAAAAATTCCATCAGAAATTAAACACAAGGTGGCTGAATGTTTGTATACCATTCAAGACTTTGAAGTCTGACATTTTTCCGCGATCACACATTCGCGCTGAAGGTTTCTGCCCGAGACGATTATAAACTTCCTCCCCCTTTCATTCTGCTAAAGCACTGCGTTAATGATCTTTCAAGAGGCTAAACTAATCACTCTGCATTGCATTTTGGCTAGGATTTCCATAGGTCGCAGTTTAAATAGTGGATATCATCGCAAGCTTCCATTCATGATCACCTCGACCTGTTTGGAAAGCTCCCTTCACATGCGTCAGACGATCAGAAGCACTATTTCTGCAAGCAGAAAATTGTAGGTGTTATGAAAATAGAATAACAACATTGAAGTGTTTGTCTTAGTGGCGAGTCTGTGCATCAGATCATACGCGATATGATTTTTCTGTTAGCGAAGATAGCAAATGCCAGTTAGCTCGCTTAAGAGCTCAAGCGTCAATAATCGTAAATCGTTTAGATACGTTTGTGGATCGCGTCCCTGTGATAGCTTAGTGCGTAATGTAGTTGCATTCCAATTTTGGGAAGATGTTGTGATCTAGTTCCAACCTGGACTTGGACATAGATAGACCTGAAAGCCAACCCTAACGGGCGTAAAACTCGAAACATAAAGGTACGTCGATAGAATGGATAGTTAGGCTCGTAAACGGACTGCCACATGTGACTTCGATGGCTCGACGCAGACTTTTGTCCTCTTAAGCTCCATAGGCATTGAGTAGACGATTCCAAGTAGTTCTTTCGTTTACAGTTTATTATCTGGTTTGAGGCTGCCGCCAATGTCTTGTAGCGGACTTGGGAGTGATTGTCTAATAAAAAGAAAAAAAAAAACAAAGATAAGGGGGTCATGAGCATATGTAGATTGTATTACTTTCAATATAAGGTAATCGTTGCGCCATAGCAAGACGCTCAGTACGTAGAGGGTGTTGCAATTAAAACTAGATTAATTCTAGTCGAAGCATGAATCCTGCAGTGCTGTGCGTAAAAGGCAAAGTTAAACTGTAATTATTTTGAAATTCAATGATTTGTTTTAAAGATTTAATTGATAGACTGATTATACGTTTTCTCTTACCGGCTGCTAACTCCACAATACTGCCATTTGTTGATTTCCAGGCTAATTAACTTATTCAGTTTAATAAGGAAACTGAATAGTACCGCTATTCCCAAAAGGTAACTAAAGGTAAGAAGGTTTTTAAGCAGACTTGCGGAATCGGCCCATGTAGCCTGTGCATTGCTCGGCACCTATATCGATTTGCTTTTGATCGCTCGCGAACGTATAATTTAAAGGACAATCGAGTCTTCTTTTTTTGTCTCGTGATGAATTAGCTCAACAATATGATAATAGATTCTGTTTGTCGATGTGCCATACTCTTTTTGTATGTATATCTATTTATGTTTGCGTCAAAACGATATTAGCTAATTCTTCGCTGTGCGCTGCACAGACCTTGATTATAGTGCTGTGTGTTAGCTTGGCCGTCAAGTGTGCTTGTGAGGCAGCAGTCAGTAAGAAAGAAAACCTTGAAAACCGCGAAATGTCTGGTTAGCGGCGCTCAAAACAGCGGCCCTTGCTGGCTTAATTTTGGCAGGCTCAACGCCGTTAAATCAAAAGAGGAAAGCAGGCACAAGTGTGTATTTAAAAGTTTACTCCACCAAAAGCTCGCCTACGCTACGGGCACCGTTGGCGTGGGCTGGGTTTTGCAAGCCTTCCTCACTGGCCAGGCCTACTAAGGACTAAAGGCTCAAAAGCTCTTGCTTGGGTATGCTCGTTTGTCCGCTCGTTCCCCTGCGAACGCGGCTTTATCTGGTCTTTTGACTCTTAGATCTCAGTTGTTCACGTCGTCGTAGCCTTTGTGCAAGCTTTGCCAGCATAGCCAATGATCTTACACGCGCACTCCATTGACCCATCCACCTTCCAAGCGCTCCGTCCTTATTTTCACCTTTCATTGGTTCCTGCAGTCGTACTCGAGCATTTTTTCACAAAAAAAACCTACTTTAAAATTACCACCAGGAGACACACGCACCACCTACTGGGACTCCTCACTAGATGATGACTTCGTTCTGATTCGATCCGCGCCGATAAGGCTAGTTCAACTAGACAAAGCAGTAACGAGACAAAAGTCGTTCCGGTAAATAATATTAAACAATCCTGAACATATGATAGAGACAACGCTACTCGACAGCAAGCAAGTAAGAATGAGTAACTTTTACATTTTACTATTTCCCACGTCTTCTCGTCAGACCCGAATGAAGGGCTGCGCCTCGACGGACGAGCGGTTACATAGAAAAGGCAAAGCTAAAAACAACGACACGGCACTTCCTCGTTGCAATTGAATTGTATCAAATGGAACATCGTCAGGTAATATGCAAAATAGGAAATAGTCCAGTATGAAGAAGAAAGACAATCTTTTGTTGTTGTTTATTGATAGTATTTCGAAAGTGCCAATCTTTAACCAAGATGTTTTGCCTTTATCGAGTATTATAGGCCATGGACCGTTGTAAAAGTTTACTTCGATTCTTATCGGAAGTTTTTCATTAGAATACACTTAATGGATGATATCATAAACAATTATTCCTAGGTATATACGTATTTTATTTCTTTCTACATATATATCGCCTGACAAAATCAATTAGAAATTTTATATTGAAAGCGAGTTTTTGATCGCATATGCTATTTTTTGTATCTCAATTTATCCGTACCAACTGCTGATCCAATATGAAACCACCAGCCAACAATATAAAACACCTTAATTATATTGCTAATTCTCCCTTGAAATAAGGGAGAATGAAATATTTTCGTTTAATAAGTGTGTAAATTGCCATTTTCGATAGTGACTTGTCCATGTTTTTTTTAGACCCTCGTTGTTCGTTTTAGGAAGTATATATACAATGTTTTTTGGTTTATTCTTTTTTTTGTTAATTTTTCATCATTTGTGGGATCAGTTCCACCAGCTACTGAATAGGCATCCGAATGGTAATAACTGCCCGAATCCTCTCACTGGTTGGTCGCAGCACCGTCGCTTGACACACCACGCAGTTTGAGTAATGCAGCCGTTAAGACACTAGCGACGCACACTTTTTGGCGCGCTGTTTTAAAACAGCACTGCACGCCTACGGATTTTCTCGCACTGAGTTTCTCCTAGCGTTTATAAACCTACGGACATCACAAAACCTGCGTTTAGCTCAAATATTCCGCGCATGGATATAATCTACACCTCTTCACGGATTAAATTTACCGTTCGATGGGATACTCCAAGACGTTCTGCCTGTTGGATACTCCCTCAATTTGACCATTCACCGCTTCAAGTTCTCTATAGTTGTCCTGTAGATATTTTAGTTCCTTGTTCGTAGACTAGCTATGGCATGTTGTCTTAAAAACTGCTAGTGAACTTACTTTTGAACTAGACAGAAGTTGTCTCAAGCTTCGAAAATATATTTAGGTAAATACATACAACCTGATATACAATTCAAAAAATCTTTCAAATAAAACAAAATCATTTTCATCCTGTCTAATCTCTGCTGTAGAAGTCCGTGCGCTAGTGCTATAATCCAATGGCCCTGCCCACTCTGATGAACAATCCAGTTTTTTGCGACGGGCTAACATCATCAATCACGCTTCTCATGGATGGAAGTTTGAATCAAGTGCATGTACTCCTTATGTACGGCAACTTTACGTTACTCGCTGCAGTAGCACCATTACGTTGCCGCTCGTCACTTGATTATGCAAATTTAAAAACATGAAATCAAATAAAAGAAAAACAACTTGGAATCGAGGAGACACTTTCGAACAATTGCAAATTGGAAACACTTATTTCTTTTTTATTTTTAGGCGATCACCCAGCAGCTGCGCCGGCCTTCCGTTTATAGCAACGGTGCAGGTAAGCAATTCCGCGATCAACGACATCAAAGAAACATGATGAAGAAGCCAATGTTCGCGTGATGGGAAAGGCGTCGAGGCGTCAATTGAGCGACTGTGGCATGGCGCTGCCGATGACGCAAAAAATGGAAATTCGCTTCCGGCCAATAAATAGCATTTCGGGACCTGCTTCCGGCAACTTTTTTTTCTGGCCGAGCTACTAAGGCAACGGCTGACTGCGTGGCCGAAGGAAAAGCGAGACGCGTCCTTTTGCGATAACTTCAACTTGGCAAATGAGATGAAGTCAGCTTAGAACTAAGGTATTTCACGTAATTGTTCCCGAGCAGGTGCGGTATGCACGAATATATATACAGGGCACGACACTTAAGTTGGAACTTTTTTGGTTTGTTAGTCAGATTGTGTCCAAGTATAAATGAATATTGCGATAAAATCGTCTTGCATGTTTTAGGGGTGGGATTGCTCATAATCACGTTCAATATAACAATGGTCCACCGCGATTATAACTTCAGTTTGGATCCTGAGCCACTAACTAGTCGTTTTCTAATTACCCTTTTTATCCGCAAGTGATTTTTTGTGAGCGATTTTGATAGATGCGAGCTCTTACATTTGTACAAAAAAATGTCACGCAATTTATTTTTGAACTAATAGCAGTTTTGAAAAAATTAAAGCGCTCAAAATAACCAAAATTACAGAAATGAAAGCTTATTAAGTTATTTTTAATTTGTTTTACAAAAAGTTACGACTTTTCGCATCTCTCGCAAGAAGTCTGCCCGTTGGATTTTATCTGGGTAATGCAACTTGCAATTGATATGTTCATCTCTAAAACGGTCACCAATTTCTGTAGCAAAAGCTTAAATATGAAAACGGATTCCTTAACCGTCGATTAGTTTTGCATCGCTTTAAATGGAAACTATTGAGGATCCTCCCGCTTGCCTCATAAAAGTAATTTCCAGATTTTTCCAGAAATTGTATGAAAATCAGCAACATAACATAGGCCTTCCATGGCGAACAAAAAAGGCAGTTTTTAATCTTCATATGGTTTGTACAGCACTGGAAGCCTAAATGATAGCATATCTTTACTCAAGATTAGAAGTTGACCCACTATCGTTTACCATGATGAGTTCTATTGATGAGTTTTGTTACAGACGAATAGGCTATCATCTGGTTTTAGAAATGGCAGGTGATTGCATGCCCGTTACAACAACAGGACTTCGTCAAAAGTTGCTCCATTTTAGATGCCATATTCTGTTTATATATATATATACATATACGCACTCAAGTAAACACACTCGCACGCAACACTAGTACTCACTATGCACCACCACCTAGTCACCCGGTGCAAAGACACAGAGTCAAAAGAGAGGACCTTTAGGCTACCTATGTAAACGGCCTAACGACTCCGCTGAACCTATCGGATTTTGACACACTGTCGAGTAGACTGCTTTGCATCTGTTATATATCTAGTGTTTTCACTATTTATCAGTACGTTAGTAAGAAACAAAATATTGTATTATAATTATTATTATTAAATTGACATATTACTAAATACCGCACATACGACTATGTGAGCGCAGAGAGAGTGGCTGTGAACTACCCCAGTTCCTTTCCATTTCAATGATAGCAGGTGGCTGGATTGATAACTAAAATCTGCAAGTTATCTCTATAAGCGCTCCTGCTGGATCAGGCTATATAGATAGTACAGCACCGCTTTATCAGGTTTCACGAAATATCTAACGAACATATCCGCTTCTAGCGGACTGAGCTTAAGTGCTTGACAATTTCTTAGCACGTTACAGGGTGACAGTCGTTATCAAGGACACGATACGAACTGGAAGAAAAAGGAATCCTGCAACGTGATAGTCCAGTAACTGATAATGTAAGTGACATATGGTTTCGTTACCTGGATCAGTACATGGTCAATGAAGGCCAACTATTGATAACGGTGAAATATTAATCTGCTAGACCGAATATAAGTGATTCATTTGTACTGAGCCTGACAAACATCTGACTCTCATGTTAACCTCAGACGACACAAATACCATAAACAAGCATTGCAGAATGCGCAAAAGCGCTTTACGTCTCGCCCATAACATAAGCGACTATACTGCGTGGAATATTGCAACAGGGCTAAAACTACGAGAACATGAAAATGCTTGGAAGGTGGTAAAGTGTATATGAACCCACAGATGCGTAAAAAAAACAACAAAAAAATACTAATTATATACTATATAAATTAATAAATTAATTACTATATACAATTGAGCAAATTTCGCTATGCAGGAAATGGTCAGAGTGAAAAATTACTCCAAACCTATATCGCAGAACGTTACCACAAAAGCACCATCATCCGCCATGTGGTTAAACCTCGTAGACATGGGAACGAAACGCGACAGTCGCACGATGGCGTATATATTCAATTAACGAACTTTAAATACTAGGTTAGGAAAACGGCGGCCGAGTCTGAATAAGTTCAACTACACAGTTCAACGCCTACAACTCGTAAGCACGAAGATCGACCAAGAGATACGGATCATCAGATTCACCGGTTTTCTTCCGCCGACAGGATACAGTCGCAAACAGAACGGCAGCCAAAAACATTTAAGGGGTAGAAACAAACCACCCAAGCCAAGGAGTCGCTTTTTAAACGAACCGTGAAAAGGCCACCTGTTGGAAGCGACAAAGTAAGGTAGCAAAAATATTTTCAAGTCAGTTAGAAACGAGGAGTCGAGTACTGAGCAAACGATATAGAGACATGAAACGTTAAAATGATGTGGTATAATTTCGAAAATAGCGGTATATGGATGCTGAACGACGCTATCGCACCCTCGAGTATAAGTAGCATGAATTGGTTCACAAACTATAGATGATCTGCCAAAGTACGATCCATGCAATTAGGAAGAAAAGCAAGATCTTCAAGCGCTCAGTTCACGGTAACCCAATGGAGGACGATGTTCTTTACGTAACTAAAGCGCGCCAAGAGCCTTCTCTGATTTGTTTAATCAATGAACCAGAAATTGGCGGATCGAAGTAGATAAAAAGAAATCCGTCCTATCGAAGAATGACGACCGCATTGAGAGCAACAATCCAAGGGACAAGAAATGACATAAGTGACGAAAAATGCGGTGCTAATGAGATTGTAACGATCAGCGTCATCTATAGAACTCTTGGTCAGATAAATAATCAAAAACCTGTCGAGTTCCTGAAGCATAAAAACATGGTTTTTGTAAATGATCAATAAGAATGTACCGCACGCTAGTAATTTGAGATACACACAGCGAATTGTTACCGTAAACCCCCTCCGGAACGAGCTAAAAAGCTGGGACATGGACACATTGATCTGTGCAAAATGGATACTTAATTATTAGAGAAATTGTGTATTTCATTCTCGAAACACAGGCACGTTTACTCCATAAGTGAAAACCTGCAGGCAATGATGTATATATATATATATATATATATATATATAGAAGATTACTTCGAAAAAAGCGTAAGCACAAATACAACAGAACGAGTCTCTCCCCGCATAGTGTATTCGGGACGATATGCATCGTTAAAGCTTTCGAGAAGGTGTATACTAGGCAAATTGATTTCAAACAAGTCCACTTGACCCGATAACGTACCTTACCTAACCAGAAGGCTACAACAGCAAAAGGAGTAACCAGCCAATGCTGCAGATAAAAAAAAGATCGTTTCCATTACCTCCAACATCGCTTCGCCAAGGAAATCAGAGTAGACATAGCAGATGTTGGCGTACGGGAGTACAGTTTCTATTTTTCGCGAAAGAATGAACTAACATTGTTTGATAGCTACGTCGATTACATACAGACTGACAGCGATTGGACATCACAGCGCGACGAAGCGTCGCTGATCAGACGATCACCATCAACGACAACCTTGTCGGACGGAGCTCCAAGTTTCACCAAAAAACAATTTCATCAAGTACTTGTCAGTCGAAATTTCAAGCGGCGTGCCGTTGTTCAACGTTCTTGATGCGGGTGCGCCAGCTAGTGGGCAGAATCCGGACTCTGACCATCTATACTGACAATTAGGCCACGGTAGGCGCTCTGAGTGGCTCCGTTACTGTACACCGAGATATGCGTCGATACTACATCCGCGAATAATTTAACAGCAACATAGAGTTCATAAACTCAGTATGCAGAAAGGCAGATATTTGCTCGAAAGCAGTCTAGAAGCCTCAGTTTATTTGCAATAGAACTGCTCTTGTGATCATAGATGAGACAGGCAAGAAAAATTTAAAGATTCAAAAGGACAACACAACAACGAAGAGTGCGCAGGCCAGGGATTCATCGCTTCGAGAAATGCACGGCGCGTGTTTAACCTACTTCATCACACAAATACATACGTACACAAAAGTGCACATCAGGCATTTTTAGTGCTGGCAGCATTATCAGCAATTAATAGGACAGCCGAACCGGACTTTTCAGACTACCAGAACTACTGTGTCTGCAAAAATAACTAAAAACCTCAACTTTTACAACCCTGCACAATCACGTATGCTCAGAACAACTATTTTCCGAACACATGCACGATATCCGGCGTGAATGAGAGGAACGAGCACCCTGAATAGCCATGTATCTGTCCTCAAGCAACACGTTAATAGGCGGCTCAAAAGACCTTTGGCACCCTTATAAAAAAACACCCATCCGACTCCAGAGCCAAACAAGAGACCACGTACATGTCTGACATGAACGATAACGAGCCGAAACTTTGTAACTTTGTCCATGATTATAAGAGGAATTACCGTATTTGTAAAATTGGCAATACATGAACATCACTTGGTCCCCTCTGGACTGGTTAGCCAAGAAGACATGTATCAGACAACATTCTCGGACATTCCAGAACACCGACGAGGGGTTAGGTAGTGCATATCATTTGTTCGCATATATATATGCTAATTTTTATTCGAGCTGATTTACTCACTATTACAATACTTACCGAACTAACCACCCATTGGAAGGACTCGCAGTCAAAGAGGCAGACCAATAGAGGCATCACGTAAGTTTGCTTTATGACGAACCTACAGGTTACATATGCCTGCCACCTAAAGGCCTAGCACCAAATTGATGGATTTCACCATACATTATATAATAACTTCTCATCTTTCGAAATACTTCATGTATAAAAATCAGTTAAATATTAAAAAAAAATGTTCCGATCTGTTCCGACAACGAGTTTTACCTGCCTTTATTTCAAAAACTATATTGTCCCATTAATGTTACGAATAGTTTAATCCAAAGCGTATCTGCATGGAAAAATTCAGGGACGCAAGAGGAACCTGCACAGGGTCGGTGTGGAAGATCGGATTCGGCAGATTTCACCGTTTCATCCGTCACCGAAACGAAGACTATTTACACAATAGCAGATCGAATTTAGGCTGTTTATACAAAAAACAGACCCGCTGAATCTGCACGGCGGACTCGCTGGCGAGAAAGGTCAGAAGAGGGTTTTGCTGGAACGAGGTTTTGCTACCAAGGCAAACGTTGTTAGGCAACTCTATCTAACATTTAACATTAAATTCCCCCATCAGATGATTTTGTCATGACTATTTGCTTAAACAAGCGGAAGAGACGACAAGTATTGCCCTTTCCTATATTCATTTGCTGCTAAATTTGCTTATGAGGGATAATTTACGGATTTTACCTCACATACAAGCGTATCCTCTTGCACTTCACGAATAGTGGTCCCTTGTGAAAACGCTCCTACAGACCATTGGATAGCATTAGCACTGTGTCAATAACTTGACCCGTAATCTGTATACGATAATTTCAAGACTAATATATATATACATATATATTGATTAAGATTAAACCTTCAAAAATTGAGGGTTTCTGTACTGTTCGTGTCACGCCCCCTAAATAGATGCCTCGTCAGGGCTGGAGTGCCTCTGTTATTTCGTCTGCCTGCCACAGAGTGAGTTTTTCCGAGCCAACGCTACGTTGCCTTGCCGGCACCGGGTCGCCGGAGCAACGACGGAAAGCCAACAGCGGATGCAACACGCTTTTGCCGAATAAGAACGTAAACGATAAGCCATCGTCTATGCTATCCCTGGCCGGCTCCACTCCATCGCTATGTGTCAACCAGAGTCGCTGCTACGACCCTTCTTTGCTACGTTGCGTGCACGTCAGGCCAGCTGTGCGTACGTGCTGTGTAGCAGCTATGCTGGATGCAGGAAGCATTGAATGAAAAGCGTGAGGCAAAGAGTGCAGTTCTTTCATTTTGGCTGCCTATAATGCAGAGAAACAAAAGACATTTTTTCCTTTACCGTTTAGTACTTTCTGTTCTACAACTTTCCCTCGTCTTGCACAATCTGATGATCCAACGCTCCCGCAAGAAGGCAAGAGAACCTAGCCCACAACTATGTTTTCACGGCGTCTGGAAGGAAATGCTGCTCTCTTGTAAGAGGATCTGCTACGCAGAAGATATGCGGCTGCTGATTGAGCTTCTCGAAGGAAGATTCGGAGTTCAAGCAGCTACGTCATACTATGGCACATGCTCGCCTTATGGATGACCAAGGGTGAGTCAGTAGATAGAGTTCGAGTTGTTTAGCGTCGGTAGTGTATATGTCGGTGATAAATCAGGGAAGGTATCACTATATTGGTGAAGATAATTCGTATTTTCTAGAACAATCATTTGTTTTGTAAGTTTCTTTTAAAAGCTTAATGATTGATCATGACAAACATTAAAAAGTGCGAGTTGGTCTGTGGGTTGGACATAAACATTGTAACGCCGGGTGTTTTAACATGTTCAAGAGACGACTTGTTTTTTCAAGGGATTTAGCTGTTCCTTGAATCTCTAATTTATATTGATTCAAAGAATCTACACTGATATAAGCGAATGGATGGGTCACGTCTCGGGAGGAGTTTCGTCACCAGCCGATTTAATTTTTCACTAGTTAAATGGTTGAATTCCCTCGTTATATACGCACGTTTTAATAATCCTGCTCCATATGTATATATTCGTATTGCCATTAAAGATATCGAAACGACGAAAGCAAAGAATCGATTTGCAGTAAACTGTACAAACGTGGAGGCGGTTAAGAGTATTAATTTTGAATACTATTATCCTTGAAAGAAAACAATCGAATTGGCTGTCTATAATAGTTTAATCAGTCTGTGCCCTCTTGCCGCTTTTTTACTGAACGAAATAAAAAAAAAAACATGTGAAGAGGAGGAATTAAAAAAAAAATGACAAGATCCGTTCGGACACTCTCTTAAAGATTGTTCTAAAAGAAATCGTCCCTCAGTGTTATTTTTTGTTTGTTAATAAGTCTAGTTCGAGTGATAATCTAATAGCATTTTTATTCATAACGAACAAAATGTTGTAAGTTGTTAGTTCCGGTATTGCTGATAGATATTACTTTACCTGGCTGTCTCCTACCGGCACCAAAAAACCCCCGACTTCGAATCTAGAACATTTCAAGCATTCCTAAGTTTAGTTGTCGAGCAGAACTTGCGAAGAACAGACTTTTCAATGTACGACAGAACAGATTCCCAAAAAAAGAAGTTGACGGTAATATGTCATGTCCGTAGGCCTCTCAAGTCCTCACCGCCAGGGGTTTAGCTCATTTGATGTAGTAAAGAACCCGACAAAGGTGATGCCGATTTGTTAATTTGGTGCCACACGCCACTTCCTTTTGCCAATCAGTACTATCATCAAAAGAGGATTTGGGTTGGTTGAAAGTGAAGTATAAAGAGGAACTGACAATTAAGAGGAGCGGTGGTTTCAACAGAATTGAGTCCAACCGTCGGGACTTAGGCCCACACTTGGCCCACGCAAAATAGTCCCGCTTTGTTGGTGTCGGGCCGAACATAAATTGTGTTACTCAAAGCCTCTCAAAAAATGTTCAGCAGCTTAACACATTACCGATGCGCTTATATGTGGATTTCTATCTATCTAACCAGCAGTGTACGGATATCAAGCGGACACTTTATATTGTGGCCTGTTGTCTTTGCTACCATTGACAAAGGGACACTAATTTTATCATCACTAAGTTAATCAATAGTTGATAAAACAAAGAGTATGTATACTTATCTCAATTGAAATGATTTTTTCTTTGTTTGATAATTAATCGTAGATTTAGAAAGGCGTGAGGTTCGAGGGCGATGCAATAACATTTTTTTCTAAAAAAAATTTAAACGAAATAACACACTCTAGTAGTGAATATCTAATAAGGTTGTACTAAATATAGTAGAAATTATGTTCGGTCGGAGACACGATTCAGGTCATCGAGTCGACAGGTGCTGCGAGGTGAGGTTAAAGAAGCGCGAAAACGAGGAACGAGCACGTCAGGAACACAATATTAAAGAGGCCTGCTACAGCTACAAATCTTTAAACACGACTAACATCGTGGGGACAAAGACTACCCCATGTGCAAAAAGGTGCCAAAGCTCATTTTGGGGAATAAGCAACTTAAGTAACTAAATGATAGTGATGATCCGGTTACTCTACGTGTTACTCTTCAGTACAAAGACGTTGGTCAATCCTAGGACAATCGACATTCAACAGCTATGTTGCCTTATCTTATGGAATGAACCGAATTCCGACATATCTGTATTAGCTAAGGAGGGAATCACAAGAAGCCAACACCATAACAGAAGAAGATGCGTAGTGGCTTCGAGGCCTTGTGAGTGCTTTTGTTTATAGCAGCTCCTGTAGCAGTGTCCTAGGTGTCCCAGAGGCCGGAAGCTGTGAGGCACTTCTCGTCAAGGAAAAGCCTTCAATGCAATAGTAGATAGTAATGTAAGGATTAGAGTAATCTTTTGTGGATTTTCTTTTAGTTAGCTTTTGTTCTGACGAAGGTGAGGCTGTTTATTGTATCGTGTTCGAAAAAGCTGTGGGGATTCAGCATCACTTGCAAAGGGTACACAAATCTTAACATCAATAATAGTAAATGTGGGTCGCGAAAATTTTTTCAGATTTTTGTTTTTTTTGCGTATAAAGTAACTTCTTCGTTTCGATTAAAGGCCTAAGGCAGGCTAAGTCTGACCAAGGAGCTAAACGGCCATTTAGAAAGCGTTCACATCATCCCTGCAGAGTGATAGGGATTCCTCAGAGAATGCTTCATAGAAACGGGCTACAGGATCCTGTCCACTGAATTTAAGAGAGCACTAGTTACATCGCTATACGCGGTGTTCACCGACTTCAAGGCCAAGGATAAGGTTCTGTTCACGTTGGCCGAGGTGGATACTTCTACAAATGTGTTGAATTTCAGCGTTGCAATGCTGTGATAGCCATTGACAACGAAGCGATCAAACTCTCGCCCTTCATACAGACTATTGGCATATATTAGTAAAATAACCTAATGCTCATCCTTGTTCTCCATCTTTAATTAAATAAAAAGGTCGAGGAATTCAATATACGGGTCTGACAAGCCCTAGCTCGCCTCCACGCGGCAGTCACAGATCTAAGACTGGCCATAGTCTAGACTTAGACGGATACGATGATATATAGAAAAGTGGCAAGGTAGTAGTCACTGAAATCTTGTACTTCGCTTTTCGTCTATGTTAACCGATGTTCGTAAGGTAAGGTTGCTCTTCTTAGCAAACTGCAGAAGTTTTACTCAGAAAATTACTGAAAGACACGGGAAGGCAATATTGACCGCATGAGCGATCAAGTTGCCTCATCGCTCGTCTGTCGCAGCGTCTCTCAGCATGTTCAACCTCGAAGTAGCTCCGGTCCGAAAGAATCGTGTTATTTGGAAAGACCTTATAGTGAACATGTAGGTACTCCAGGTCCAGGGAAAATTGCAATAAGTATCGTTTCATCTGTTGGCCCCTGGTACCATCGCAGGGTATCTGGTAAATCTTTTAAATTATCTTTATGAACTCAAGAAAACTTGTTTAACCTACATAACGCAAATTGTTTTAAATATTTCTATATATTTCCTCTGATATTGTGTAATTGACGTGTACTTATAGAATTTTTGACTACTGCCACCAACTGGTGAATACGTAGAGTATGACTGAGTGAAGTCAGGCTAGGTGAAGCCACTCAGAGTCCTAAGGCAATTACCAGCGCCTTCGATAGCTGGTGGGTTGGAAGGTGCCAGCCTCTTATAACGGACGACAGAAAGACGTTTCACTTTTAATATTATTCTCACATTTATACCTTCCAGTTGTTTAGTGTACACACGTTAAGCATTAATTACAATACATTGTGCGCTTCTGAATGGGTTCCGTTCGTTCTTTAACATTCTGCTTTTGTACGCTAGCAATGCGTTATCCGCACGAAATTGGCTAGGCATTATATAGCAGGCAGTCGGTTATGGTGCGACTGCAGCACGTTACGGGTGGTCCAGGTGATTGTCTTACTAATATTGTAAGTAAGTCCATCTAAGTCGCATGTTCAAATCCGGACATCCCCCCAGGGCATTTTTCAGTGGGCCCTGAAGTAAAAGATGTTTGGCCAGCATAGGATTCTCCTGTAGGTCACAGCGCTGTTTACCTACATCTCTCCTAAAGGCCAGAGCAAAAACGAGCGCTACGAAAAAGAACAAGACATCTAGATTGCGCAATAATTCGCCCCAAAATGCAGACATGAATAATACGCTGACTAACAACGATATGATGGCTTATGTTTGAGAGGTCGTTGGAAGGTTTTATGACGATGGGACAAATGTATCCCATTGAAAAAAAAACAGATGCTACCGTAACGCTCCGTAAGGACATATGACGGTTGCATAGCTACGAAGTTAAACGAGTACAACAAACAGGGTGCACTTCAGTAATATGTTTTACTTTCTTTAAGAATGCTGCTACCATAGTTTTGCATGGACCTTTTTTGGGGGGGGGGGGGGGTAAGTTTTCTTCGGAGCTAACTTCTCCCAAGTCCACTTAGCGCTGTAAGCTTACATCTGAGTGTTATGCAGTTAGGTCGTCTGTGTGGAAGCCGGCCTGTGTGGGGCGTCTCTGCTGCAGGGGCAGGTTTCCGCTGTGTTCAAAAAGCCATTATAGATAGTCTTTACTCGCGGTGTATTAACTGCATAAGGTCACCCCTTCGTGTGTCGGTTTCCTAAAGGTATACAGGTAAAATTATGAGGACAGGTTTGGTGGGCTGAAGGTTGTGCTACGATCGAGCAACTCCGCCTCAGCAGACGCATGATAGTTATTTGTGTTAATGGGTATTAAGAGTACGGACGCAGTTCGGCTTTACCTGTTTTTGATATCATATTTACGTTGTATATATACGTAGGGAGCCTCCGCTTGGTTCCGTTACTATTTGGCATACGTTCGATTGGATCCTGATGGGGGTTCTTCAAAGCTTTATACAGGTACGATGTAAAATAGGGTAATACCAGAAGGATCACTGATGCTGGAAACCCTAGGGTGGGCTTTGAGTCAGCATTAACTTCTACTTACTAGCTTCTATCTCAAAGAGTCGTAAGGAAATAAATGCATACACGTGTACTGCATATTTGTTTTGTAGGTAGTTCTACTGCACGTTTAGAATCACGACCATCATAAACTTTCGACATCCCATAATATTTTTATAAAAGGAGTCCCAAAAAATAAAGATGTGAAAATAAGAACGCCGCATTTCAAATACTTTACCGTAAATATGTCAGAAAAATTGAAGTATGGGTGCGACCAAGTCGAAGTAAGGCAGTCGTCACAACAGTAGTAGAAGTCAGAAGTTTAATTTTCTGCTCGAGAAGTGACTGGGCGCAAGCATCTTATTGAAGCTTTTCATTAAAACAGGTTGCTAATGGCTACTATGTACAATTATAGAAAACTAATTGCCAGGTTGACTAGGTTTGGTTATGGGCTCGAGCGCAATACTGGTTACACCACACGACCAATATGATGGGAATGGCTTGATTCGTCGAACAGGCAAATTTCGTAGCACAGCCGAAATTAGTTTGTTAATAGCGTAGTCTTGTGGGTACACATAGACGACAAGCAAGCCATTTGCAACGAAAGCGTCCTCTACTCCAATACATTCCTTCTATAGACGAATGCGTAGAAATTAACGCGGCCAAGATACTCGCACGTACTTCTATTCTCGTACACCATCTCGTCGGCCTAAATCGACCCTTACATTTGTCCTTAGGTGGATGATTCTGCCTGATGGTACCGGCTGCGATTTGCCGCAGATGCCACATTAGCCCTTTGTCTGGTTCCTAGCGCTGGTGGTATGAGGCGCCCTTTGCGCAAGCAACAAAAAATTGCCTCATCATCGTCTGCCAGTCTCGAGGCAACTCCGACGGTTGATGCTCGATAGGACCCTGCATGACGCCACAGTGTTCGAGTTCGAAAAAGGGCAAAATAAGCGAAAAGGCTTGTAATGTCTCATAAATTTTTCGCAAAATGTTTATATATATATATATATATATCCTTGGCAAATATTTTCCTACTTTGTTTGAGTGCGAAGTTGCTAAGTAGCTAAGGGCCAGCTACCAGCCGAGGTTAGGTGTAAATTTTTACGCAACCTTTGACATGCTTTTGGGACGTGGCGGCATGGAACGTTTCTCCGTCTCATTGGATGCAACGTTGCCCTGTCGCATCCAGGCGTCCGTCGACGACAAAAATAGCCAGAAAATACCGTCACGAAATAAAGACGTTTGCGTCACAACCAATGCGCGGCCGATATGTGGTACATATGCTGAGGAGCCGTGCTGCAGCAGCTGAAAGGAGTAGATCCCACCTCTAGAAATGCTTAAACGACTTTTTGTATTTACGCTTTTATAGCCAGCGCTAGACGCTGAGCTTTGGTCGTGGGTGCCTGTAAAGGGGCTATATTCGTACAGATGCGCAGTGTCGTTTGCTGGTAGCTGCGTACGTAATTTTCATTTCATGCCGTATATTCTAAAGAGCTTTTCTCAACTTGCGTTTGTACATAAGTGTACACTTTTCTTATGCTATTTTTTTTAAACACGCACATATTTAAGCAAACATGTTTACGTATGCTGAAAGTATAGTCTCTGACGATGAATGTAACCAACATTCACCGCAATTACAGCTTAAGTTTGGAACTTCAGACCATTCAATGGTCATTTTCAAAATATTCGTTCTTTAATACGCATATAACCTTTTAATAGCCATCCTGCATCAGGCGATATTGGTAGGTAAAACTGATAAATGTGTCGCAATTTCAGCTGAGTTCATGTTTAGGCTGATGGCAGGTTAAAGGTCTTAAAATGCAATGGCTTAAAATGTACAAGAAGTGCAAAAAATTAATCGTTGAAACTTATCTGCACAACCCAGTGAACACTTATATCTCTTTCTCTCGAAAAGACCTATACTTTCTGTTTAAAAAATCTAAATGTATCAAAAAAAAAATCACTAGAACCGCTTTGATGAATTTCTGAACCTCTTAATTCTAGAGAGAGTCTTTGAATTTTTTTTCATGGAGACCTTTCTCAGGTTTTTAATCTGGCAATAGCGTTAACTGTCTATTTCGAACAAAAAGAAGGTTTGTGACCTTAATGGGTGTTCGCCCAGCACAAAGGAATTGGTCAAGAAGGAAGGGCTTTTTTTCAGCGTTAAACTGGCGCCTGAGTGCTTAATCAATACGCTTTACTGTTTGTTTGAATTTAAGCGCCGTGTTATACATATAAAGTACACGGTATATAGGATGCATCAAGATTGCCTGAATTCTCTTTTTTGTGAGCACCCGTTATAACGAATGGCCATTGCTTGGCGGCACCGAAACAGTGACAGATTCACATTTGACTATACCGATAGGTTTATTTCATAATTTGATGGGCTTTTTTGAGCGGTGCTGGACGAGAGAATGGGTTTTTAGCTTGAAACGGATTTTCGATCATAAATAAAAGTTTCTGAACGGCCCCATCCTAAAACTAAAAGATCAAACGTGATGAATTTAAACTCTCGCATAATTAATGTATTGCTGCTATTTATATTTGATTTGTATTTAAGATAGGCATACTGAAAGAGGGAATAGGACCAAATTTTTCCTCACATTGTCAATTACCGGTGCGCGACTTGTACAACTACTTATCTTCTTTGATTTTATACTATTTTATATACATTTCGGTATTAACCAACAGACTGATTTGTAGGCGAGGCAATGTTTCCTTCGCCAAATTCTATAACTGCCGAAGAGTTGGGATATTTTTGAGAATACCAAAAAACAGGACTGGGCTGGATATGAGACGCGGATAACATCAAAGCTAACATTGAAATGGAGGATTTCATCAATCTAAAGGCTCTGTCTAACGGTTGACTGAGATTATCTGGGGTTACGCCATTTTGTAAACAAGTAGACTAGTAGGGAAGCCAATCAGACAGGCGAGATGGAAACTCTAATCAAGAATGCGAATGACGTACAGGGTACGGCACCTAAACTAGAACTTGTTTTTGGTTGTATACAAATATTTGCTTCAACAATTTTTTGTAGGTACCGGGATTCGGTGGACTTTTACTCAATGACGTTACCCGTACAATAATCCAACGGGCTCAAATCTGAATTGTTTGGCGACCAGATGTATTTTCACCTGCTTCAATCGACTTGTATAAGCGAGCGTACCACCAGGCGTATGGTCTTTCCTCAGAAACTTTTACTATCTACCGTTGCAGGACATGCTTGTTTAGCGACGTTTTCGAGGAAAAATGTAATAGCATGACGTCCTTCTCATGCGGCGTGGCACTCAAAACATTAACCTTAGCTAAGGACTGGCTTCTACGTACAGTAGACACTTCCTGAGATACTCAATAAGGCCGATCGTTTCTGTGCTTTGTTCTTGGATAACGTATGGAAAAATGCTGTCACAGAACTCGACTTGCTGTTTGATTGTCGGAAAAATCGAGTAGTAAACAACGTCGCTCAGATCTGTTGGCTTCATTGTCCCCAAAGGGCATCTAGTTAGCTTTCATAATACACAACACGTATCTGAGGTCTTTGTGAACACTCTATGGCGTCACGCGCTTACTCACGTCAAACGCCCTGATCGAAATAGAGCGGCCAGTAGAAATGCGCTTCCGAATTATAGCGGTTAGCTTTGTTCAGCGTTGCGTCGTGCTACTACTGCTCCTTCCGAATTCATTTGTGATGTAATACACCGTTAATTTGAGGTAAGCCAAAAAGCTCGGTGAGGATTTGTCCAATGCGTTGATCGTCGTGCACCTGCCTAACACGACCTTCCGTTATTCGTACCGATGAGCTTTTTGTTTCAGTGTAGAAAATACTGGCTTTCGTGTGATACCGGGAGTTGCCGATAAACGCATGTCTGCTACGATAAATGTTACTATAAATAATCCACCAAAGTTTGTCCCAACTTAGATTCCGTACGTGTACATGATGGGTTGTCTTAAAAATTGCTCACTAAAGCCTAGTTTGTGCCTAGAACGGTATACTAGATCATATGACGACCGAGTTCATTTTAGATTCACAGTTGATTGTGTTTTTTCTTTATTTAGAGAAAGAATAAGGTTTAGTTAAGTAAGTAACGAGCTTCATATTGCATCACCGAACAGGAATTCATCAAGGGAGACGACCTCGAGGTTTCTAAGCTTGCTGCGTTTGTCCGGGTTAGAGCAGAAGACTCCATGTCATAGGTAGAATAAGTTAAATTTTAACTTCTTATTATTATTCTACCTTAACTACACCATGTTGAATGATTATGGGAGCGACAGTGGAGGTCACCTAATCAACAGTTAGCGTTTTCATATCTTTATTAATCTTTAGTATCTGTAGTGATGTTGTTTTGGACTTAATCTACTGCCAGCTTTTACATATGAAAAAAATCAACTGGCACGCTGACCCGTTCATCTTGAATATATTATGATCACAAAATTAAAAGTATTTGGGTTTTACGAATTGGAAACCGAAAATACAATGTTCATTCTTCGTATGGATGTTTCCCGATTACCTACTGTATTTTATGACGCATTTGTACTTGTTGTACATGTTACCCATAACTTTGTTAAATAATTCTAAACTTCAACTTATGGACACCTCTCAGGGCGTACATACAACTTCCAGTGGGCTTTGTCAAGTCATAAGTGAAAATTGCAGAACTCGAGTCTGGACTCAAGAGCAAGGTCTACGTAAAAAATAATTTCTAACAAATTAATATATCGCGCTTAGCAGGTTAAAGCGTAAATCTGAAACGGCCAAGTACGGCTTTGAGACGCGACGACATTCGTTCCTTTGGATTTATCGGATCGTTTTGTTGTATTAGAACACGGTTTAAAAGCTTATAAAATAACAGTGGTCCTGAAACAATTGATGAAAAACTTTCTTTCATAGCAGATAATTTCTAATCTTTCGTTGATCCAGCTATCTTTGACCGTATTCGCGATATGGCAGCGTCATTTGCTTAGTAAACCTAAATACACGTGGTCGTTTGGGTTCAAAACCGATAAGTACACGCATCTCGTTGGCGTCTGGGCCAGCCGTACCAACGAACGCTTAAGTAAAGGAGTACACATTCCGAATAATATTCCGCAGCAGTTGGTCAACTGGGCTTTCATCGACGGCATACACCCGACAGAAAGCTACAATAGATTCCGTCGTAGTTGAACTGTTTCAAGGTTGCAAGAAAAACACAAGACTCCTGTGGCGTTTAAATTTGCCTATGAAAAAAATATACACAAGTTACACAGATTTCACAAGAGAGCTGAGCTCATAGTGCGTTCAAGAACCGAAAACACGTGCTGCAAACGATAGCCTAATAAACAATAACGAAAAGATAGACGTAGTGCTGACGTCTTACGAAATTGCCGGTAGAAAAACAGAAAACCACTGGATCGAATACTACCGTTGGAGAAATGCAATTCAGCTTATAGACTTAATGTTAATAATTAGATGATTTGTTTGCATATGATATGTTTATTGTATATTTATCTTAACTTTTTTTTTTCATCTTATTAACTAATTACACATCTCTATCTTGATCCCTAGTGTAATAACTTTTGTGCTCACGACAACAGCATCAGACATCTGCATTTGTAGCGCTTTGTACTTGAAAGGACTCGCTTAGCAGCCGGAGTCTCAAATGCTCGCTCAACCGATTGACTACTCGTTGCGGCTAGATAGTGTGGCCTATTAGCAGGCTACTATGCAACTATGTTCCCTTGGGGCCCTGACACTTATCCTACAACGGGTGACGTTTGCAGGATGAATCGCGTTCAGCAGGATAGGCACTGACTGCAGTTCATAAGTGATGCTGTGTCAAACAGTTCTAGAAAAAGTAGATGGGTCCACAGCATCGAGAAATGCTGTAACCTTCGTAATAAGGGCGTCACATAGCGATTTGCGTCGTTCCTTGTTCTGAACAAAGAAATAGGTATCGCTTGGAATAAAATTGAACTAATTTATTAAAATTCCCTTATAGAATTTAATTACGATTAAGAATAACATCATGCATTTAATTAACAGGACATATTAACGTGCGTGGTATCATCAGAGACGCCTACGGCAGTACGAAGCTTGTCGCTTGAAACTTTCGTTGATATAACCATATCAATTACTATTGTAGGAACGTATTTATAATTTAGGATTGGTGTTTTTCCTTGTTCCTTTGTTTTGCTGCTTCATCACACCGCAAATACACACGAATCGGCCATGAATATTGCGTTTGTTTCTATGAAAACGGGTCACATAATGGGTATAATACACTTAAGCTGTTAGCTTTCGAGCCTTAGATTAAGGGTACTATCGTTATTGGACTTGCGTATCGACTTGCAGTATGTCCTAACGCAAACTGTGTCAAAGGCTACGGTCGGCCTCCTTCACGGATCATCTTCATTGATGGCGTAGCTCTAACACGTTTTAATTTATTTCATGATTTAAGTTCAAAACTGGGTGCAAATATAAAATGATTTTTCTATTGGAAGAAGCCAGCTCTCTAAGAGCAATAGCACTAGACGCAGACCCCCATCATACTCGAGTGGGTACTGACCAGTGAAACTCAATTATTTTTGTTCATACGATCTCTCGCAATACCTTTCATCTACACTAGTTCTACTAACAGTCATTACGTACCTGCTAATTACGCATTTGGGAACTGTGGCGGGTTCCCTTTCTTTCCACTTATAGCGGAATCCTCGTGTCTGGCAGCTGGCTAACACAGGGCGAGATGACTCTTTAGTCCTGTTCTTGTTTAGTAGGGATGACGTAGCCACCTCCGCCTTTTCGCTAAAATTACAGATCGTTTCATTTCTTCAAAATCCGCGCACGTTGCTCAAAAAAGGCCACCATCGCCCACTGCGCCAATATCGCTCGTACGTTTAAGCCATTTCAGTAACACGGATCAACGACACGAAGCTCCTGAGCTCCTCAAGATTAGGCTTAGTATCTCTGGCTGCTCTTGTTATAGGCTGTGCATAATGCTTTTAGCAGTTTTCTAGTGTTACGTGGAAATACAGGCGAGCCGACGGTGGGTGATAGTGAAGAATATTGCAGCAAACTTCGAACAGCGTCTGCCAACTAAAAACGGGATCAATTTACCGGCCCAACAAAGCAACTGTTTGTTGGCACGGTAAACAGAAAGTATTGTGATGCTATCATAGTCGATTCTTTTGTTCAGGTTCACGTGCGGCATGTCGGTAGTTGCATCCATAGTGAAAACGACGTATATACCTAGAACACCTCTCGGAAGGCGGCGTGAGGTAGTACAAAGCGAAACTCAATCGCCGTCGTAAGCACTCAACCTATGGAGCATACAAAAATCGAATGCGGCGGATGCCAGGCAAGGAGCAAACAACGAGCCTTAAAGCGTAAGAGATATTTTTCTGCAAGGAAGCTTGTTTTATACTGTCGACGAGCAGCATAGAAGGGTGCAAGTAGCAACTACCTAAGTGACCTGCAGGACTTGAAGCCAAATGGTACAGCTCAGAATAAGGATATCACCTGTTAAGGCTAACGTGCTCAAGCCCTTCACATATAGTAAATTGATAAAGACAAACATTGCATTGAATTTGATTTTATCACTGAAAGTAACGGGTCAACAACTGAGGGTATCTTTGATAACTTTTTACCCATGTATGGCTGAAGATGATAATCATCGAGTGATAGCGGTACTAGACTCAAATATACCATATGGCGCCGCAATGAGATAAAGAGCTGGAAAAACAGAATTTTACCTTCTTCATGTTCTAAATGAGATATGGAAAGTCGCATATGCCAGATTTGCATGAAAAAATCTTAGCTTATATTGACATTAAACATGCGGATTACGAAACTAATATTTATTTGAAGTTTTCAGGATTAATAAACCCTATAGAGTCTTCCATATGTCGCACTCATTCTTGAGACAGATCAGTTAACAGATAGGGTGACCTTTCTCCACACTTACGGGAAGCTGTATGCACAACTCTCTAGCTAATAGACTTCTAAATTGAATTGTATTTTTAGTAGAGCTATACATAAGTAAATGCAAACAACGTTATTGATAAGAATAAAACCGAAAACAATATCTGCACCTGCCAAATGTCTACTGGATACACCGAATGCGCGCATACATATTTACCTATTCCTACTATGCTTATTCACTGATTGTCGTACAATAACTTATCGACAGTTGCTTTAAAAAACCACTGCAACAAAACACAACAATAACATCAACATCGATAAAGAAGCAAGCTATAAACAAATAGTAGGAGGCCCGTCACTAAGCCGTTTCCCTCCGTATGCCGGTATACAGATGGCATTTATGCCCTCATAGGAATTGTCTCTCCGATTGTGTGCTTTGCTAGCGCGCACCGCTTAATTGTACTGCCTTTCACTGCCAGCGGTCTTACAATGCATGCGCCGTCAACCCTCTACCTACATTCCCCTTTTCTAGGGCACCTCCGCTATTCTTTAAGTTAATAACGTCGCAGCGGTCCCAAGATGGTTTGATTAGTCCGTCCTAGACGTAGGAAGCCGTGGCCGGCCGCCTATTGGTCCTGTTGAAGCGGCCTTGTCCGGGACTTTTGTTAAGATCTGTTTGGACGGCCTTCCTGATCGAACTTTTTTCCCGCTAATACAACAAGCGAGCTCGCTTCCGCAGACACGCGCACATACGGAAGCTTAAAATGGACACAAGCTTTCGGCAGGTTAGATGGCTGGGTTATGCCCGACCGCCCTACGCTAGCCGCCTTGCGATTTCTTTGACCCGCCGATTCCCTGCTTGAAGACACTTGCAGCCGTCCCAAGTAGATAACCTTTGTAGCCGCTCAGCTGAAAGAGGACCGTCACTTCTGGCTGTCTTAATTCATCCAATAAGGCAGAGACCTCGGTGGTGGCGGCTGGAAGAGATCTGAACGTCAGTAATGTTCTAGACAGCCGTCAAATAGCCAACCGAAGTCCCTTCGGTTTCCTGCAGAACTAGCAGTAATCTTTGCAATAGAGAGCAGTAATCTTTGCAAAGAGGATACAAACACGCTTCGCGCCAGATACAACCATGCCGATCATTCCGAATGACCGTACCGAAGAGTATCAAACATGAAGCCAAGCGCCGTTGACACCGACGCTGTTACGGGTTTCGCGTTCTGATTCAACGTGGGGCTTTCTGCCTATTTAGGTTAGGTGGCTTGAAGACCAGTCAACCTTCCGAAAGGGGAAAGATAAGAAGCAGGTGTTCAATGAATTCTCAATCAGAATCAGCAGTGTCGATCTTGGCAGCCTTGACTACAGGCTCATTTTCTGTCCCACGGCGGGGTGCTGCAGATTTGGCACCTTTGCCACATAGCAGAGTAACCTAACTTATCGCAATATCGCTTAGTAGTATAATACAAGGAGAGCGCGAGTAACATTGTGGCCGCCAAGTAGGGTAGCATCAGTACGAGCCATCGATGAGCTTAGGCCCAAACATTGCATATAACAGACTAGTATAACAAAGCACGGACACTGCAGATATATTCAAAAACAGATCACAGAAAAAGCTATGAAGCACGGAAAAACCGTAAGCACTGACATAGAGATCTTACTGGATCGGCGACAATGGTTGCGCTATATATATATATATATATATATATATTTAACCATAAGGCTTTTACTGCAGTAGGTGGGTTGTTTTTTAGCGTACGCGAATTCGTATGTTTTTTTGCGCTTTTCACGTACGTTAAATTCGTTCTCGTTGTAGTAGTAGCATTATTTGGCAGGACGTATGGAGAGCATAGTAGGTTCTGTGTATCTGTTTTGCATGCCTGGTAAAACTTACAAACACCTATAAGCCTCTTCAGGTCAAATCCCGTCTTATCAACGTTCTCGGCAAGGAACAGCTCGTCCAATATTTTTTTTTCAACACAATTTTCCACATACAGTACAGTTTGCTGTTTCTTTCGACCATTTTATTCTTGAGGAGCCGAGATTGTGTTGCGGCGCTGAGGTCTGTAATGAGGTTAAAATTCCTCCTTGCGCCTATCAAGCTATGCACTGCTTTACTATATGAATGGTAAACGGGTAAAACATTAGAGAACTATCAGGCGATACGAGACTTCTTAGGCTATTCATCTTCATATTACGGTTACGGAATCATTGTTGCAGTACACAGAAAAAGATCAGGAATTTATTTAAATTTATGACAACTTCCAACAAAGGAAACAATAGATTCCAAATTACTAAGATTGTATAACGAAATTTGGGCTGCATAAGACGCACTTTACCGATATTTTTTTAAATTTCGAAAGAAATTTTTTTATGGTTGCACCCTTTTTCCATTTTGATCTTTTTTTAGTACGACTCAGAACGGTAATCCGGCCATGGTTTGTCGTTCGAGTAATTAAATTTTTTTTTAAAAATTCAATTATTTAACGAAAACCGGCAAATAATAACACTTTCTGCTTGTTCTCCTTTGATTTGATAAGAATCACTGATGAAAACAATATCATTAGCAATCAGCGTATCTAAGCGAAAACTTTTTACTTAACTTTATGTGTATATAATGAATGCATGCTATGGTGCAGTCGTAATGTAAATTAAAACCGGGAATATGTTGCAGGGTTTTTGTCAGAAGAAAGACAACAATTAGGAAACAGTTAATTACCTGTTTCAAGACATAGACAAATCGAGGGTTTTAGAATCGGCTCATCCACCTGCAGGTTTTAAATGAAAATGTATGTAACTGGCTTTTGAGTTTTTTGCGCAACGTGGTGCACAAATGCAATGACAGTGAAAAAGGTAAAACCATAGGCCAATCATTGCTTCGTACGTAGGACAAACATACCGGACCTTGTGCTCCGATGTCATTCAACAATTTAAAGCCTGGACATAAAGTAGGCCTGAAGAATGACTTGACCAGATAGCGAAGAAACGGACCCTCTTAACTTCAGGCCGTGCGACCCCTGAGGCTTACCGTCTCTCTATAGAATTGTAAAGCCTAGCTGCAGTTCCCTTCAGATTCTCTTACTGACTGTGACAGCCCAGCCTAGTATGAACCTATCCTGCTATGTGATGGGCTTGCCAGTGGTTTAACGTCATTTAGAACACTTAGCGTTTGATTTCTCACTATTTCCATGATTACAAACTCTTCGTCTTGGAAAATCGACGCGCAAATTAACCAGCTATTGTCCAGGGTTACTTTGTCTTTAGTCACTGAATGTTTAACACTGTTAATGAAGAGGCTTGCCATACGTTCTGTGCAATGATCCGCTTTTATCATAAGGCCATAAAAATAACATTTCCAAGCTGTCATCAGTATTTTTTGCCCTTTTTTCTGCGACTTGGGTTGCGTTCTACACTGAACAAAAAATAACATGCTGTGAGCTCGTCTGTTTATTCCTGCGACGTTTTTGCTATGTTTTAAAGTGAGTGAGATCGTTATGAACATGCATGTTATATATGTACGTATAATATATATTCGCAATTGACTATTCCGAGAGGCTCAGAATGTAACAGTGTAGTTACTTCCTATTAGATAAACAAAAATCGATATCTTTATAATAAAAAAAAGTACTCACCAGTTTTTGTTCTGCATTTCTAGAAGGGAAAAGTTCTCAAAAAATAACATCGAAGAACTCAACATTTCCGTTGGATTGTGTCACCTGTTGTTTGTTTTTAAAGGGATCATTCACGCATCTTCCAATGGTTGGTTTATTCAGCGTAATACCTAAAAAAGCAAAATTCGTGCGTCGTACGAAAAAAGGCTAAAAATCATATTATAATAAAATTTTAGATACGTAGATAGACTACTTGGATCAACGTGGAAAACTATTGTTTATATAGCGATCCGAGAGGTTATTCCTCTGGCCTCACTCAAACTTGGCCCGCTTCATCTTTCGGAGCAACCCTGCACGGCCTATTTACCACGGTTCACCCTTGTGAAGGTATACGTCTAGAACAGCACTCAAACGCTGGGAATGCTTTTACGGATGAATTTCTTAACGGCAATGGCGACAGCAATAGTAGCCCTAGCACAAGGCCGTTAACTGCTTCAATCTGTTACATTTAAAGACTCAAACACTTTCTTTTAGCATAATTCGCTTCCCTGTTGTCAACTGTTCGCTTGTGTCTGTCTTTCTGTGAAAAAGAAAGAAACTCAGCTGCTGCAAAAAGTCCCTGTAAACATTAAGGGCAAGAGAAAACAAGGGCATGCGTTACGCTTCAATTTGCTGTGGTCCTGTGAGGGCATCTGCAGGCTAATCCACTACGCAGACACAGCCTTTGATGCGTTCATTGATCCGGAAGCTTGCTAAGCGTGTTTCGTTAAGAGTGTAAGTGAGACAAATGTTGTTCACTCATAACGCGTGATTTCTTCCATATGGCTTGTTCACTTAAGGCCCATGATGAAGCACACGAATAAAAATGCACTTTGTTCAGTCTGATCGCTGCGGCGTTTTCCGATGTGATCCTGTGCTACAGCCGTGTTTCCTACAGTATAGGGCTGGAGTGATGTTGGCTGGACATTGATCCTATAAGAAAAGATTTCTGTCTTTTGCCTTCTGTCGCCCTGTAACAAAAAAAAGCGATTTTTATCCGTTATGAAACCGGCTAACGAACAACGGTACAGTAACTGACTGCAGTGGACTATAGGCAACGAGCGGGATGCCGGCTACCTGTTGAAGCAACGTTTGACATCTGGTTTTCGTTTATTTTGGTTCTAGCCGATCTTACTCTGCCACTGGCTCGCCGTGCTGGTCCTATTGGTCCTTTTATTATTGTTAATACGATAGTATTGTCATAACGCAGTTCTAGATCCAGAGTAGGCCCAACTCAGCGAAAACTATGAACAAAGCCGGATGATAGCAGGGGGCGAGAAGGAGAAGAAGAGGATCTGTAGGTATTAGCATAACGAAGGGGTTACTTACCACTGAAGAACCTTGCAAGGCCTTCAACAGGGCTGTTCAAGATTAGCGCCTACGTCCTGGCCCGTTAGTCGCCCATCTCTTTGGCTGATAAGTCTAAGAAGGAACTCGAAAGAAGATCGCAACATAAGCCACTGACAAGTAGGCGGTGAGGCAGACAAGAAAGTGTTTACATCGAAAGGTTCTAGAAGCTGGAAGCCAAAACGAAAAAAAACGCAATCGAATGAATTGTAGTATGGCATGATATAACCAGCACAAGGATAAGCGGTGCTAATGCTATTGTGAAGTAGAAGGCCGAACGTGGAGTGGCTGCAAGAAAATGCAGGGGCAAAGGACACTGGACAAACGATAGATGCCTGCCAATCGCAGATGCATTACAGACCATAAATAACTAGATAATTTTGTGTATAATCAGGAGTGCAGTGTAGAAACCGTATTAGTTTGGACAGTTATAATAAGCAAGCGATAAGTAACATATGATATGCTCAGGTGTGGATGTTCCCGATCCTCGCATTTTTCGTCCATGCATTGCATTAGTATCTGGCATCTTAACAATTGGTAATCATATGTTAACAGATAACTGCCATCTGCAGTAGTCAATTAGTGGATCACACGAGTACTAGTTATTGTTAGGCAGAAATTGTAAAAAAACAATTCGGTGACATTGATAAAACATGACAAAGTGTCGACGTGTTTTTTTTTTTTTTTTTTAGTGACCCCCTATGAGGATTGTATCGTATGGTGTTTTACTAGCATAACGCGGCCTGAGGCTGTTGCGGTAGCTGCGGATGTGGGCATGACACACCGCCATATTTCGTTGAGTGATTCAACTATCGTCTTTTTGAATTGTTTCACCCGTATAAATAATGCATCTAAAGGAACTACGAGACAGTTTTGTGCCGACACCACGGCGCAATTTTTAATATGACATTTCCATCTTCGGACGATGTAACAATACACAGTAGCCTTTGTTCCGAGATATTGTTCTATAACTGATGTCAATTTATCATATTCACGCCCACGTAAATAAAGAAACGTATTGTTTTACAGCATTTAGCCTTCGAGTGATTCTTTATTGTGCAATTGTTCTATTGTATCAGACAGTGGAAAAGGGATCTCTCAAACAGCAAAACAACAAGCCCATATACTTGAATTCGCGTAAAGTAAATATAAGTATCCACTAATTTCATCTATGCGACATATTTTCAATACTAGCTATAGCCGATATGTTCGTTAGTCGAAGTACCTATGTTTCGTGCATTACGTCCGGCATTGCCGTTAGACGTTCTATCAGATGGCTGGCTCTCACGAGGAAACCAATTGTGTCTATGGCCCAGTTCGGATTTAGACCACCATGTGTCCTTAAGATTAGCAGGCAAATATGTTATCCACTTGGCTGTCACGACTACTTAGTTAATCTAGTTATTCCAGCTCTCTACATCAGCCATTAGCACCAGTTTCGACTGCGTGGACATGCAATTTTACAAACAAATGACAGTACCTCATATACATATGTACGCAGAAAATACAAACATACACAGTGCGTACTGTATAAAGATAGAAGAAGTATCTCCGTGTGCTGCTCAAACAAGTGGTAGTACAAAGAACGTTCCGAACGTCGTTTATCCTAACGCGTACATACAGCTAGTCCAACGTTACGTTTGCCGCTGGTGAAAGTAGAACGCAGCCAATGAGATAGATGCAGCCGGTCCGGATCTCAGTAACCGCTACTACTACTACTACTACTGAGGTGTATGCTTAAGTTCGTAGGCCAGAGGGATAAGAGCAGCGGCTGCTGAGGTCAGTTAGTAGCACCGAAGAAATACAGGCGCGACTAAAACAAGCATCGTAGCCCAAAAGTTCACAAACAAACCACCGACCCGGTATCGCCAGACGCTACCCCGACGCCGCACTCTACCGCCGGGGATGGCCAGTTCTCTAATAGTTTGGACGAGAACTTGCGAAACGATCATGTTAGCCAAAGGAGCGCTTTACACGTGAGTACAGAAGGACAGGAACAATTGATGGATGGACGTGGGCTTTTGGCATGGGCCAGAAGCAACGGGTGATAAAGACAGACTGGCTAGTCCTTTTATCTAACGTTCCTTCGTTTCATTCCTTACCTTTGCTTACTTGCCAGAGGACTGTGAAGTGATAACCGCGGTTCCAGGAGTTCATCCTGATTCAAAGGTTGTTAGTAAGTATATGAGAAGAAAACAGGTGTCTCCTTCTGCGAAGAGGTAGCACACGTTATCCATTGTGATATTTTTCCCTTAAGAATGTTGCGGTACATTATGTGCAGAAACGCGTGCACACAGTTTGACGGTACGTGCTGGTTGTAAAAAAGTTTATTTTACTGGCAAAATATCATCTAGTTTCTTCCATATCTTATGTCACGGTAAGATCGTGCATCTCACTAGCAATGTAATCAAATGTATCCTCCTGCTCCCAGTGAATCTTGTTAATAACTTCTATTGGAAGCAAACGATAATCTCAACTGCTTCGTATAGATTTATCTCACTAAGAAAATTTCTACCGAATCATTTTTCTTCAAAAATATCCAATTACCTTTATAGGTATTAGAGAATACATATAGGAGAAAAAAATAAAACAGTTATTGAGTGATCACTTGGTGCAAATAAATATAATATTGTCAAATGGACGTATTATGTTTTTTACGAATTAACATTAAGCCTATGAAGTACAAGGTTACGGGACTCGAATCAGTGGCCTGCGGTTTGGAAAACCAGAGATTTAGCCGTTCAACCTTGTATTACAAGGACTATAAAAACGATGTCGATGCTGATGGTTGTTATTACAATAATTATGAATTAGTTTCATGTCATAATTCTGGACGTTTTTTGCCACTTAAACCTTATTCTTCGACGACTCCTTATATAATATATATTAAAGTTTCACAATCGTTTATTTTTTGTTCGCTTTCCTCTGCGTTTTCCCCCATTGTGTATTCCCCCCATGTAAAACACCCACAGCCGCAGCGATGTATCCTTTTTAGCTATGTACCTTGCTGATCCGTGGACGTCGCCGGTGAAGCTGCTAGTCTGCTTTCTGTCGTCTGACATTTCGTTGGCTGCATCGATTCGCACGGCTTGAGGGGTAGCAATCCATCGCCGTCGGCTTGTTCTTCACATCTTTACCATGTACAAGCGAAAAACCGAAACAGTATGTTCGGAAAGCCTATAGTAGCGCGTGTAGATTACCTTCCGTCTATATAGACTTTAACGTACTCCTTTAGGAAGTCGAAGGCCGAGGCAAAGTCAGTAGCACAAAGTACCCCCTATGGATGGTGCGTGAGTGGCTTAAATACACTAAACAGGAAAACACAGACCCTCGACCCATGACGGAATCTAATTTGCAATGCAAGTTTTTTTTTAAATAGAAGAGTAAAAGAAACCACTGAGATGGCATAAGTAGGTTGCGTAGGTCTAGTAGGTGGTCTAGTTAGTATTGGGAGGCCTACTGCACGAATTACACAAAGCAAGAAAAGAGCCTGTAGGCAGGCAAGCCAGCACTATGAAAATGTTTTGCTTGTATCGAACCTCTTCCCATCGGTTTCTATTTCCCGTACTTTTTTGCGGCATTGTATCTGTTCATATGTGGAGACTTGGTGACTTGCTGTCTTTTCCTCATTCTGATCCTTTTTTTTGTAAGGGAAGCAGACGGTCCATTTTCTTTGTTTATTTCTGCCCGACAAAGCTTCAGTTGAGCAGAGCAGACTTTCTGCCTAAGCCTTTTGAGCTGCAAAGTTTCTAGCACAAACGTGGACAAAGAGATAAAAGGCATTCAAAAGGCAGTGAAAACTAGCAACAGAACGCATGCTGTAACGGGTAATGAAGCAGTCACGAAAACTTAACCCTTGACGCTGAGATGAAAAACGAATATCTCGCAGGGTAATAATAAATAATAATAATAATAATAATAAATGGGTATAAAATGAGGAATAAATGGGTAGAAACATTTAAAAATCAGAAACCCTCCATGAGTTATGCAGATACAATATTGTCGGAGATTCTGACGTTGGAAGCTCCTAGCATTGCGTTACTAAAATCGGAGAGCTAAAGACCTTGTGAAAGCTGGATCTGGGTGGGATATTACATAGGAATCACAGATACCTAAGCTTTTTCAGGTATTCAGAAATTAAGATTAACGGGTAGACTAGACAATAATGACTCGTTTTTTCAGAGTGTCAGATTTTATAGGTGTAGCCAGCTATGCACTTGATTAGAGGAATCACTATCGGTAAATTTTCTGAGTTGTTGGTTTTCGTAATCGCGCTAATTCTTGGAGAAATTTAGAACGACCAAGCGTGCTTCCAAAAATCTCATACTAAATAACAAAAATATAAAATGATGTGATTAAGGGTTAACGTTTTATCCCAACCCAATCGTTTAAAATAGGAAGCATCATAACTGGCTGATTAGTAAGAAAGTGACTGTATCACTGACCTCGTTACGTTTTACATAACGTGCCCCAAGAACTCGTTGTGGTCTTTGGTAAACGCGGGTTGAAGCTTATTGTTTCGCTCGACCGCAAGAGATGGTTAGCAGACTTAACAGACTCGGATGGACCAGAATCATGTTATATAGATAGGCCATTCAATCTGAAACTGCTTAACTGCTCTCGGATTGAAGTCTCAAGCGTGCAATAATCTCGACATTTGTTTAAAAGTGTCTCCGGTCCACCAATATGCGATACGCACTGTAACTCCTATGCAACGTAAGCAATACAAGGGTACTGTTGCGACGGCTTTTCTCGTGTTTTATTCCGACACTGGAGAAAGGGTCACAACAAAATAGAGATCATCTAGAGAGTAGGTTTATAGTCAGAAAGTAGGCGCTATCAAGAATCAATGCTTGTAGGCGATCGTCGAAGAAGCTGCTAGCAGTTTAGCTTCACTTCCAACATGATTACATCAAAACTGTCTTTTTCATTTTCTGAGTTGAAAAAAAAAGTCAGCCGCAGATAAACCGTAGCAACGGATTACGTGACCAGGTTAGTTACTTTCACTCAAATTATTATCAACAATTACAGACACCAAAATTACATAATCGTCTTTGTGCAAAATTGTGTGTCTATTGTACTCTCCCATAAAATATTTTCAATAAAATTAGTTTTCTTCTCGTTGTTTGTTAAGCAACAAGCAGCCTCTCTCAAAATCTCTTTTGTCTCCTGAATTAAGACGATTACAGATATTTCTGTATCTGGCAAACGACTTTCTTACGAACAACCGACATCAACATACTGAAAAAAGAAACAGAGGCGCAATTGTTCTTAAAAAGCTGCAAGTTAATGGAAACACAAAAGAGTGAAAATCTCTAAAAATTAGTTCTTCCAAAAGCACGTCCTATTTGCATCGGACGGTTTACAACGTAGTTTTCGTGCATTCAATATCCAGCTGTTTATACAAGATCTGTATTCTACATTAGTACCATCAGGTTGTGGGGTTAGCAATTCTAAACTTAGCACGCACGCTTTCCAAAAAACGATTCATGTTTGCGACGATTTCGTTTGTACGTGATTTTCGCTAGTTTTCATTTAAAATCTGCGATTTCTTCGTACGTTTACATGGTGACCCAAAGTGAGCGGAACTCAAACTCTGATGTCTGCTCAGGCTATTAGCTCTGACCTTGAAATACGAAATTCTCTAATCAGCTCAACTTTATGAAGTTTTGTAAATAGATAATACTATAATTTCGTCACAATTAAGATACGCACAAGTTACGTTATTTGTAATTGTTCCTGTTACCTTTTTTACAAGGTTTGCTTCGCGTGTGCGACTATTAACGACGGAAAAATCGTATTAGGCAGTGAACAAATATGTGCTGAAAGCTTACGTTTACTGACCGGCGGTACATCGTTTTCCTTCAAATTTTCGGAGATTTTTTATTGACAAAATTGCCTGTATGATTTAAAGAAGTTTTTAGTTTCCAACCAATTGAAACAATTGTGTGTTTCTAAAATGTTACTTTTGTACATCAATAGTTTGGTTCGGGGCGTCCATGTTTGCCTTTAAAAAGGCGTGCACATACAAAGCTGCCCGTCGCCTTAGCATATTAAGATAGTAAGGTCATATCAGCACAATTTATTTCGAATCGTCCGACTTGTTTCAACAAATTTATGCTTATCGTGTTTTTTACGGCTTTTTTTTTTACTTGAATAACCTTACCTCAAGTCAGTTCGGCTAAATTTACAATCATAATATTGCGGTTGTCAACGGTAACAAATTCACGGATATTTGGCTAACGACAGCTCGGGTGATTCAGTGATGCGGTGCAAGTGTCGACCTCAACAACGAGTAAAACATTGAAGCAGACTCGTCTAGTTAGTTTCCCCGTTCGAAAAATGTTACCAAACACATTTTCTAAGGATAGAAAAATAAGATCGTATGTCTTCTGTCGCGCGAAGAAAGTGATAAAATTACCGAGCAGGAGAGGGCCAGCTGCATTACGCGCAGTCTCCATGAAACATCGATTTGTCAACGAAAGTGCAGGATTTCAAGGAACCACGACGTAAAAACGCTGGGTGCAAGTACTCGTAGATCGTGTATTCCATAAAGACGGTTCATATTCGACAAGAGCGCCTGTTGTTTTTTGGAAAAGCGTCCCTGTCTACGCCTTGAAGGGCGTGAGACTAACAGACTTGGGAAATGAGGATGCTTCCTCGTGTGAACTGCTCGAACCAAAAAAATCCCGAATTATGCCGCATCGCTACCAACACAGAGCCACACGCTTTCAACGAACCTACTAACGGCGGTAGCAAATGCACGGCCTCTGAAAATTAACCATAACTATCCCATTGCAAAGGGTACACAAATGTATCGATAACGATGATTGGTAACGGGACTGTACGGTAGACGGTGCTTACACTAACGGAGTTCATAATCTTTCGTATTCCAGCGAAACTAACTAGTAGTTCCTAGTAGTAAAACTCGGGTCTTTCCTGCAAGAGCAGCAAGCGGCTGTGCGTAAATATCTGGAGAATGGGTGCCGGACTAAAATTTATGGAGTATGAATAACGAGGTGTGCAGAGAGGAAGAGTCTTTTGCTGTATATCACAAATTCGTCCACTACCCCCAATTGGACTCCTGTCAACTTGCAGTCGAGTCACGGAAAGAAACCAACGTATCGAAAGCAAAATTTATTAACCATAAATAGCCACTTACGTTTATAAGTATTCTGCACAACCGCAATTGGCCGAATAGTTGGTTTTTATACCCACGACCTTCGCACATATACGTATTTTTCAGCGATAAAAACGGTACTTTAAAGGGCTTCTTCCGCTATAGGCAGAACACGCGGAAACCGCCAGTCAGGCAGACTTAAATTGTTTTTCTATAAACTCGATTTTTAAGGGCCTATTGAAAATATATTTTTGACTCCTCTATATAACAATAGTTGAAGTAAAAATCTTATAAGGCTTATATGTCATGAATCAGCCTTTTAAATCCTCAAGTAAATGACTAAAAATATGAACTCTATCACTGTTGTTATTGAACAAGATTAAACAATACTAAAATAATTGGACAAAAATATACATATTTCAACAAACATGATGTTTATATTGAATTTCAAAGAAATTAGATACATAGGCGAAATATGGCTACGGTAAGCTAAGAAATGTAAACTATAATGGGCCTAACCCCAGTAGAAAGAAAACAGTGAAGAAACGTGATTAATGCGGGTCTTCAAAACTTTTTCGGAAAAGTCGAGTGCAAAAATCCTTTCCTCTGAATTTTAACCTGCCCAGAATACATCGCTGTCAGAAAAAACTATAGGGAGACGCTAAATAGCCTTTACATTGTCCTCAAGCACAGCTCAAAAATAGGTGTACACGATACGTGGTATATACACTTTGAAAGAGATTGTTCGATTAATCGGTCATTTTTTAATGAACTTTCTAACCCGTGTAATTGTGGATAACTTGACCAGAAAAGAAGCGGTACCTTGACTTTTTTAGAATCACATAGGTATAAGGATTTTAACAAGTCTTAATAAGCTTTATAATCGTGGAATGGGAACAATATATCTGTAAACGTTAAACTCATGTTAGTTCCTCATATTTGAATAACTTAAAACCAACTTAAAATAAATAAAATTAACCGATTTATCAGACTTAGCTAACAGATTCGTCTTTGCTAAACTACATGATCTTTATCGTTTTGGTTGGTAAAATTTCGTTTTGTGATTTTTCTTAGAATAGACCAAGATGGTCGAAATCACTGTCTTTACGATTGAACCGACCTAAAAAACCGGTTGGCTTACGCCCATGCTTTGCCACAACTATCCGAAATATATGGGCTGATTCACACTTTGAATTTTCCCATAGTAAGTGAAATACTACTTTGTCGTTTTTAACGTTAAAACGAAACGTATACTAAAAAAAGTGGACGTCGGATTTCTTCAGAGTTAACTATCAACTTTGAAGAAATCCGACGTCCACTTTTTCTAATTGATTCGGTGGCTCTCGTCTTGAAATCCCAATAAACACCAACCTGATACTTGCTTCTGGTTCATCCGTCAACGAAAAACAGTCAAAGTGTACAATACAGTCCATCGATGCGAGATCTCTATACAAGTAATTTTCGAGAGAACTCGATGTAAGAATAACGTATATAAAAAATGTTTGTCAAAATTACTTCTATTTGATCATACTTATCGTGTAGTATATATAATATGGAAAAAAAACTGAGCGGGCAGCGACTGACATTTATTACATAATAATTATATAAAGAATGAATACCCGGTTTCACTAAATTACAAACACGCCACTTTGCACTAGACTACTACCGATTGAAGTCATTGAAGTACTCATTACTCAATCATCATCGCTTGAATGCACACCACTCATCTATGTATTGCCCCCTGGCCTTCATGATTGACTAATGGCCATTTTTCTTGATCTATTTAAGTTTGCAAGCAAGTTCAAGAAAATCAGTGGCTGCGTCCTACCTCTCCGACTACAGCGAGAAACAAGTGGGCAAGGCAAAGGAAACTTACGTGCAGGCTTACTATTCATTGACAGGCAAAAATAGATAAAGGCGGATTCCACCGGGTCGCGAAGGGGCCCACTCACTGCACCTTGCTTTCACCTGCAAAAGATGCGGCATTGGACAATCAATGGCGGTGGCCTATGGAATACAATCTCCAATAGAATAATGCCCTTTATGAAAGGCTAACTAACTAGACTCAAAGCGTACCGTCCTAATTTTTTTGTTTTTTTATAATATCGCATAAAAGATATAGGTATTCGATTCGGTAAGTTCGACAAGATTGTGGCAACCACAATGAATATCTCTACAAGAATTTTCAGGTTTTGTAATATTGCTATAATCGACGTACTCTTCATTTAGTAGCCATAAAAGTCGCTCGAAAAGGTACGCTGTATTCTAGGTTCTTTTCAAATATGTAAACTAAAATATTATTCCTCTCCTGTTGTTTTTTTTGAGTAAACACGCAAAACTTGTGAATACCCTTTTGCTCACGAGTTTTACGTGTATAAGTGTTATACACGTGTTGTTAATTGCCCACGGTCTATCAGCATGCTATTGTGTCTAAAAATTGGAAGTATCTTACCCATTCTACTAGACGTCGTACGCTTTAGCCCTCTGGCATTGTCTCCGTTGATGTCCATTTTTCTTCCGTTGCTTGGGTGCCTGCCTAGTCATACTAGCGAACAACAAAGCATCCGGCTAGGAGGGGAACACGAGCGCGATGCCGCCGGTCTAGATCGAGGAAGAATGGTGGCAAAACGGGTTCGTTCTACAGGTTAGAGCACACACAACCTACGTCCGACAACCTCGAACAAACGTATCGATGATGAATATTGGCGTTCTGATATCGGTTTGATTTTCGTTCTCTAGTCCGAGACCGTTGTTTTTTCGTTATGAGAAGAACGATTCCTGCTTTCCCCGAGTCGCCGCATTCGTATGCAGTCCATCCGTCGTGGACCCCATCACATAGCTTCGACGAATCTTTAACGGTACCATTTCTGAGGCTGTCGGTTCGCTTTTTAAACACGCGCGCGCGCGCGCGCGCGCGCGCGCACACACGCAGACGTATACACACTTCTTCGCTCTGCACTCTGTGGTTATCTCTGTGTGGAAGATCTTGTTGAATGCTGACGTTGATCAGGACTCAGACACCGAAGCTCCAGTAATCCGCAGTGCTCACACTGCATTCACCCCGCTATCGAACGAACGTTTATCGATAAACGGCCTTACCTCGTACACTGTTCAGAAACCTAAGCAGACGAATGCGTCTTTCGTGGCTGCACGACCGGATACCAGCTCTGCCAGTTCTCGCAGAAACGCCTCACGTTGTCTATGGTGTCTAGTCGATGTTCGGAGTTGTCGAAAAGCCCATTCGAGGGACGCACGGATGTCTGACACATCGAATGAACAGTGCACTACCCATACACTACTCAATAATGTCCATACCTTCTAACTGATGGGGTGAACCCAATTCCCATCAATGGAAGAAGTGGGGTTAGAGGCACCGAGGAGACAAGAGTGTGCCTTCGACATCAACAAATCCAGGCTGCGGTAGGGTAAATGAAAGAGAATGAAAATGAACGGACCGCGGGTCACAAACTAATGTTGTAACTGTGCTGGCAACGACTTTTTTTTTCGGCCTGGCCTTGAAAAAAGAGTGAAGGTTTTTGCGCCGAAGTCCCGGGGACGTTAACCCGGTGCCCCCCTGAGACGCCGTCATGTTCATTTAACCGCAATCGCTCGATAATGCTGCGGTCGATTCAGACCCAGGCAAAGCTTAAATACATGAGCTTCCAACGGATGACATTCTCAATGTTCGTTGTCGGGCAAGACAGAGCGCAGGGATGGATTGACGGCTGTACGTCGCTAAAGGCCACTTCAAAAAGGAAATAATAATAATCACATAACGAATCAACATGCGGCTCTTTCGGGTTCGTCGAAGTGCGGAAGCTAGACGCAGATACACACAGATATCCCGTCCTTTACATTGGTAAATTTTGCAAACTACACGTTAATCAATGATTTCCATTAGTGTCCGTATATCATTATAGGCTAACTTCGGCGAAAGCTAATTTATTCTGCTCTGGAAACAATTATTAGCAGTAATATATTCATATAATTGAGGGAATCAGTGCTCATCCTAATACGAAAAAGTCATTAAGCAACAAAGGGCGCTTCCTAATGATTAAGTATTCAACTTCCACACACTCTTACGGATGCTCAAAGGACCATACCGATCTTCATATTCGATACTGTGTTGTATTTAGAAGACTTAATCACATATACACTAGACGGCGCTGTTTTCTTGACAAAGGTCGCCAGATCATCTGCAATTTTTTTGATACAGCACAAACTTCCGCTGCCAATGAAGGTCCGCCACCTTCGTTATCGTTCTGTGGCGACAATTTCTTTTCGTTTTGCGCTGGCCGGTAATCAGTATTGTCTGTGTCTTTCCTTGCTAGCCCGGTCATCGTCCTAGATTTCCTCTCGTCCAGACCGCACCAAGCAAACGTAGTATGCGTACGAACATTCATGAATGGTTACGAGACTGAGGTTTGGATGCATCGCTTTTATGACGATATGTTGCAATAAAGGTAAAAGGGCATTTTATCAGCCAGCCAGCAATAGGCTACTCAGGCCACGGCCGATGAGGTAACCTCAAACACCGAGAACGTTCGGGGGGATTTACCGCTCGGTTAGTCACTGGGGCGGCTAATGGGTCGCATGGCTGCTTTCGAAATAAACCGGTCCGTTACTGACTGAATGTTCAAGACGTTAATTTCTACTGGATACTAGTGGTAGATACTACGTAGGCATACAGATGTTGACGAGTAGTAAATAAATTGCTAATCGGCACAAGCAAACAATGACCTTAAAGGAAGAGCAAACTTTCATATCACATCGTGCTAGGATAACGAACAACACTAGAGTATCGAAAAAACATGATATATATATATATATATATATATATATATATATATAATATCTTCTATGTAAATATATATTTTCTATAAAAAATATGAAACCGCTTACGTGTTACGAACTTTGCAGCCACTAGGTAAACGCTGAGTTCCGACAGGCTTTTGGCAATAGCTGACCAACTACTAAAGGCTTATGCTTTCAAAAACGTTCCGCTGTACTTATACTTTTCATTTATGGATGCCTAAGCTGCTGTAATGTACCATCGAAGAACTGCATGCGTCTCCCACTACTGCTGACGCAAATGTTACCAAATTCACTCTTCGATTCAGAATGCAATGTCGCTTTAACGTGTCTGATATATTTCCATAGTACAGAGGGAGGATAAAACGCTGCGATACTGTTACAGCCCCACATAGTCGTTCGATTTAACTGGTGTGGCATATGTTTCCCTAAAATTTTAAATGAGCGTTTACCCAGTTCTAATTTTCAAATTTCCACTTTCATAGATTGAGGACGTCGGGGGCGACGTCGAGAAGGAACACGCTGCCACCCCAGCAAAAGTTGTTCTGCAATCAGTCGAAGTTAGCTCAATCCCATTAACGTTCTCATGCAAACAATATTACCATTATGTAAATCCCCAGCATTGATGAAAACATTGTGCAAATCCTGCCGACGATTACAGATACGTGTCGTTCGCACGTCATTGCGGACAGATTCGTGATGGTGACAGAGAATACGGAGGGGTACAAATGTCCGCTTGCTACGCAAAGCTAACTGCAGAGTTTCGCTAGCAGAGCAGGACTGTCTGGTATATATATATATATATGTGAATAAGTATTAATAATTTTTCTAGCCACATGGCTTTAAAACAACACACTTCAGGTAATGCGAGTCGCGTCACATATATATATATATATAAGCGTTGATGTCACTGGAGAGTTTTTGAAGAAATTTGACAGTGTTAGATGAGCTAAAATCGTTGGAATGCCTTTGTTCGGCCTCGCGATTTGGAAATGAAAAAAAAAATTTGCAAATATCCAATAATTTTATTACGATAAGGGCACAAACGTTACCCAGGCTCATAAAAAAAATGGCCAAAAGCCGTTATCGGAGGGAACGCTCCAAAAACTGTCCTGTCGCCTTCGTTCTTTCTTTCGATCTTTCTTGTTTTCCACCATACGAAGCATCTTTCAACATATTATGACAAAAGTTGACCAAATTGTTGCAATAACTGAGCGAGATCGACACGTGAAGAGCCTCGACATTGCCAAAAAGTGTAATGATGAGCAATTTTCTAATATGGTAATCATTAATCTAACACTAAACGGTTTCAGATTGGCGAAAACAGATTGAAAAAAAAAACTTAACATTTGGATCTACACTAATTAAGACAAAATAATTTTTCTGAGAAAATATTCTACTGTATAATAACGAAGTTGAGCCATCTCTAAATCGATGAAAAGTAGATAATCATGTGTAGAAACAATGGTAATGATTAGAGTCTCTATAATTTGTGACACAGCTCGGATTGGTGAAAAATAAGATGCTACACGTTAGGCGGAACTAAAAAGAAATCGTGCATTATAGGCTGCTGCCAGATAACGAAACGACGAGTGATTAGGAGGAAACGCCAGCTTCTATCAAACCACAGACTTTGTTATCTATTCGAAAAAAGTCGAGAAAGCTTAGATGGGCAATTTGGATGCATCTTCCATTCAATTCGAATTTTGAATCTCACGATTGTTATCTACTTCGATCAGTGCAAGACTCCCTTAATGGTGATAGTTTAGTTTCAATAGAGGGATGCAAAGATCACTTGTTACAATTTTTCGAGCGAAAACCATAAAAACTCTACACCAGTGGGACCATGGTGTTTCCAGAACAATGACAGGGGATCATCGGCTAAAACAGCGCGCGTTCAATTTACTAATAGCGTTTTAAAATACAAAAGATATTTGCCTCTATTTTAGCCTAAACTTATCAGTATTTTTAAGTTATCCTATATATGTTGAGTTTTCTATAAGAATCATTTTAAGCTTGTTTTTCGACGATACTGTGACTGGGGCCGATTGGTTGGATTCACTAGAATAGTTTTAACTGTTGGGCTCGGAAGGGCCCGGCTGAAGGCTTTAACTCCATTTCCAACGGAATGACACACCTGTGCATATCATCGTAAAAGCATATCTTAAGGAGAATTGGCTAGACAGATGGAGAAATCTCACTAACGATTTTGCCCGTTACCCCGGGCCTTACCTCAACGGATCTCTTCTGGTACGAAGATACCTTAAAGACGAAGCTAGAAATTGAAGAACTTGAAAGCTCGTGAATCACCGTTATCAGCAGGGTATAGACAAGGATGGCAATCGTTCTGGACATCTGCAATAGAAGGCCAGATGTTTTATGTAGATTTTTTTGCAATTTCAAGATTAATTATATGTAAATAGAAACTGAAGTAATAATTAGTCAAACTGTGTGTGCATTATTGCGATAATATGTATCTATATATATACATATATATGATGTGGTGTTCAGCAGTTGTCCAAAATAGTTCTGGTTAATGCACTGCTGATGACGGTGCGCTATGAATACACGAACTCGGTTGTGATTTTTAAATTTTCCAGTGTCGTCGGTTTTCTCTTGCAGAGCTTATTTTTTAGGTATCTTCACAAGAAGAGGTCCATTAGCGATAGACGTAAGGAACGGCCGGGGTGCTTTATAGGATCTTCTCGTCCAATCCATCTGCTTCAAAGGTTTTCGTCAAGATATACGTTACGATAATAGTGTGCCGGCTGGAAAAAAAACTCACTATATTCACTAGATGCATGATAAAACAGGTTATTGCAATATATTTAAATAATAATCCACGTACGAGAAGCCATTTACGACCACGCTACTCTATTGCATCATTTATCTTCTTTGCGGTCGTCCGTATATAGGAAAACATTAATATTTATAAGTACTTAAGAATAACATACCAAGCTGATCTTATATATATATATATATATATACTCCTAAACGTGTATGAACTCGACCAAATCGCATACAACTTCGAAGACCATTCAATAATATGAATCTTTATATATACTAACTGGAAAAAAAAAAAGCTATATACTACCTGTTCATACATATTTAACTTCTCTCACCATTGTTCACGGATTGCTGCCAACCTAAGGCTGACAGAGGTTTTTGCCTTCACAGCCTTTTATCGGGTAAATGTAATTGTCTTTCGCAATTTATTTCGAAACAAGAAATAGATGCCAAGGCTGCACATATTTATTAACAATAAAGCTGACGACTGGTGCCTATTACGGTATAAAAAAAAATTGACACTAGTTACTGTATTGTCACAAAAGAAAGGTCCAATCCAGTTACATGTTTCAGAAGACCCTATATATATATATATATGGGACTCTAATTTTTGAATGCCGTATGTCACTACAGTCGTTTCGACGGCGTAGTGCACCAGGTAGACAGATATCAACGGATTCTTCTGGTATACGAATCTAGTCGCTGGAGGTCGCTAACTTATTCCATGAGGAAATCACGTAAATCGTTTAATTTGCAGTGTTCTTTCGGGAAATGTTTACTTCCTAATGCGACGAATGTAATATTATTTTCTTCAGATCGATCGAATTAAATAGGCGCTGGATCGGAGGCTGGGGAGCGATTAGCACGGCTCCAAAACCCAGCATTTCTACCCCATTGTCTAACTCTATTGTTCTAAACTTCTACTCTGATTGAATTTTAGCTATTATATTTGTATATTGCACCTAATTAATGTTATCCTTATTTAAGAGTTCACCGTAAGTTTTAGCCTTTTTTGGAGCGCTATGCCGAGAATAATCATGCTAGTTCATAATGAATCTACGAATCTTCGTATGCTTTTATTCCGCAACATTTTCCCGCTTTTATTTTTCCCACGTAACCATCCATCAACTTCTTAATTACGAGCCTATGATATTTTTATTTACTTATTTCAATATCATAGGTATTTGAAGAATATAGGAGGGACGTTTGATCTGCTTGAAGATTTTCTTGGGAAACGGAAAGGGACACCCTTAAAGTTTCAGGAGTTTCGATCAATTCAAGGCAAATAAAGATAATTATTTATTTTAGCAAGCCATCGGTGACTTCTCTCGAAGAGCTTTAAAATAAATTGTAATAATGTATTCAAAGTTGGTCCTCATTGTCCCGCATATAGAAGTTGCGCATGAACTGAGAGGTGAAGACCCGTTTGACAATGAGCAAACATGTTTTTAGGATCTAAGGTCGTTCGAACTGTATATAAAGTGTAAATTATACGAAGTTTGGGGCGCAAGTTTAGGGACGCATGTTTAAAATTTACTTGCACCTTTTTTTTTTTTAATTTTAGGGGGGCTTCAGGTTCCAATACAACCATGCGACATGCCCGCCTATTCACAAGACCCTGGTATCGATTTTACAAGATGTAAATCGACTGCGAAAATGAATCGGATAATATGCTATATTGGACCGAAGATAATATGATGTATTTCGAAGGTCTGACAAAGCAAGCTATAAAATCAAAACTACGGATCGTTGTTATACAGATGACAGGAAGTTCAAATTTTCGATGAATGCACATAAACAAACATGGTCATAATATCATCTTTAAGGCTCGACCCTACTAAGTTAGATATATAATATTATTACTAAGATGGAAGTGTGAAACATATGAAACACCGATCATGGATGATTATTTTTCCAACTGTTAGTTTATTGACAACACCGCCGGCTTAACTAATCACAATATACATTTTTTTAATGCAGACATTGTTTTTCGACAAACCAGACACAATACCATTGTTGTTGCGTTGAAGATTATCGAGGTCGAGTATTTTAGGTTATTCTGCAAGGGGAGTGAACTATTAAAGTACGTTTAGTAACATGCTGACCGAGGGCAGAAACGTTAACTAAGATGTTACGTTGGGCATCTTCAAAGTTGATATCCCTTTACATGGAACCCACTATGAAGAAATGTACCTGTTCAATCCGATGTTTGCAATAAACTGACTGACCTTTTGACCCTAGTACAAATGCTAACTAGGCATATCGTTATAGACGTTTTTCCGTGAGGTTTATAGGTTTCGTTTACATACGATACAACTACTTCAACGTGACTGCCAGCCAATACTTACTTGTTTACTGTCGAAACGTCAGTATCAAAACGGAAGTAGGAACGACTCTGCCAGAACCAGAGATTCCAGAAGGTTGCCATTACCCATGTATCTTCCAAGCAGTCCCCAACACCAAAACCTCAACCAACGTAACATACGATGCGTTCTCTGCCCCATAATTTCTTTATGTGTCACCAAATATTTCATCCTTATTTATACTTTAAGCTTAGACGTCCCCTAGTGAAATGATGCTAATGTACCGGCTCGAGTCTCCATCCGTGCTGCCTTCGCGCACTGACGATTGCGACTACATCAAATCGTCATACCTTACGCACGCCTGTGTTTCGCCATGTTTATCGAAGTGATCAGTGGAGAAAGGAACATAATCAATAAGGTTACTTGAAGCGCCCAGCGTCAACACAGTTAACATAAGGAATATACTATGGTAGCCATCAAGCATCTGCCACACCTGTCAGGACGCAGAAGTTAGCGGCTTGACACAATGGCCCAGTGATGCATGTGGGTTAAATAGGAGATTCATGCATGGGAATCGAGTTTCTTTCCATGTACACACAGTCTATGCAAACTCCTATTTATCGGCGTTGTGCGGCGGAGAAGAATCTTTTTAAACCCAGAAAAGGAAGTTGGCTGAGCGGTCGTAGAAAAAGGAAATCCAGAAGAGACGCGTAGTTTTACGGACGAAAACAGGTGGTAAAGTATTTGCAAGATGCATGGATTTACCGCTGTTTTCGATGACTTTTATTGGTCAATATGATTGAAATGCCTACAATGTCACTCGTGCTGCCAGGAGGGTAGAACGAGGATGCCTTGTACTCGTCTATTGATAATAATATTAAAGGATGAATGGATTACGTAACGATTGACGATACCATAATAGAATTTTATAATTATTTTTTAATAATAGAATATTATAAGCGGCGGTTGATGGAGTGTTGTAACAACGGTATTGGCAGCATAATGTCGACGCAGAATCGTCGTCGTCGTCGCCGCTAATATTTTTTCGAGCTATACTCTTCAGGCAGGTTGGATTTTAACATCCTGTCTTGATCTGATACATCGTGGTGGTTTTTCAGATCTACGTTCTACAGCTATGGTTCCTTATGTGCCACAAGGTCAAGCGGTAATGGCGAAACATTGAATTGTCTCGTACCGCTGGCAGCAATAACTGCCACGAGTGCCCTCTTACTATGGACCTAGCTATATATGGCATGTTGACCCTTGCAGTACTGCGTTCACCTGCTAACAATTTACGAATTAATTCTATCTATCTATCTATCCGATTCATCAATTTGAAGATTGAGCATCCAGATTTTTTTGCTCTATCGGGGTTTGTTCCGGGTCGAGCAGTGTTTATTTTTCAGATTGGGCGTCACGTATAAAAAATGGGCTAACGACTTTTAGATAAGTTGGGACTAAAAAAGAAGTGGTTCTTAATCTATTACAATAGCACAGGGATAAAAACGCTTAATTTCTGGTGGAATAAAGTGTAGCTAAAAATAAAAGCAAGACAAGTCTTACAGCGCAGCTGTAGTTAACGGTAAAATGTGGATCTGTTAAGCTATGTAATTCGTATTCTAATAGTTCAGTGAGTCGTGGCCGTTTAGATTGGCATAAATAATAACGAAATAGGGCTATTTTTGGGCTTTAATTAGCTTAAAGTTGTGGGCATTTGTAATTCAAAATTGAATCAACGAGTCCACAAATGGTTACACCAATATCATTCCGCGCAAAAATGTAAATAGTATAATTGGAGCACGTAAACAGATAAAAAAAAAAATTTAAAGTACCGAAAATTCACAAACACGAATCAATTTAATTCTTTTGATCATGTCTTAGGCTTGGTCCCAAACGCTGTAAATGATATTTTGTTGTACAATGCAAGCTAAATTATATACGGCAAAGAAAGTGTAAGAAATTCAATTATTGTTAACGTTTGTATTAAATTAAATTTTCATTACTATTTTTCAATATGTTCTTGGCACTGTCAGTTCGACTTTCACAGAAGCCTAACATTTTTTTTTGTTAGACACGTATGCCGAGGTCCGCGAAGTCATAGCTAACCTCACGTATACAAATATCTTTCTCATACCGAGCCGTGAGGTCGAATGTCGCAGGACAAACGCGCTCTGAGGCGGTGGCCAAACTAGGTCATTGAAGTTTTTCACGATAAATAGGCCAACAGGTTTGAATTGACCTAAGATCTCATTTTTGACGCAAATTACTTTTAGGTCCTGTAAAACTTTTGATTGAACAAAGAAACTGAACTTCGCAGTTATCTAATGCTTAATACTGATAATGATAAATTACTATTGACCAGTGAAAAATAATTATTAGCAATAAGAATAATGTAACGCCTTCAGGAACCTGTGCGTCAAGGAGACCAGTTTGAGCTTACAATCACGTTTCTCTAAAAGCCGGTTAGCACAGTTGCCAAGATATCTGCCAATATTTACGAATGCTTCAAATAAGGAAAAACGGACGACTTCTGAAGCTGACCGTTCTCTTAATCGTGCTTTAATGCACGAAGTTCTCTAATCTAATAAAATCGAAATGTTCAGGGTGACTTGAGAGGTTTAGCGCTTACGAGCTACATCTCATAATTCTTAGCGGTCGTTATATATATCCTGCGAAAAAATATAAAGTGAGCTTATTTAAAAAAAAAAAACACCACTGCATGGTATTAGCGCATTATGTTACATTTATGTACGCAGTCGCTATCAAGAAAGAAGGCATACGGCATCTAGGAGATGTTCGAACAAGTGCTAAGCGCAATAACGTAATAGGAAATAATATTTATATATTTGCAGAATAAAGTATTGGGCTTTTTCTCTTCGAGAAATGGTAATAAAAAAAAAAAACTAAATTTTTTAATGTAACCCGTTCGATCTGCTAATGCTGAAAATTAACGGCACTTTAGAAAAAAAGCCTACATTCTTAATATATTCGTAGTCATGCTTTACACAGCTACATGATAGAATCTACTTTGATTATGCCAACAGCTTCGGTCATAAGCTCAAGAGGTCATTGGGTACTATAATTATATCAATTGTTATTATTATTTATTTTCCATTAACGTTTTAAATATTTACGGTGCTAAATAGCATGAAACTATATAGGAGTGGTCTTTACGGAATTTTATCTTATTACCTGGACATTTGCGTAATACTACAGTTCAAGCTAAACCATTTTTTTAACCAGTTTAGTCGTTAATTTGTTTACCTACAGGCCATAAAAGTTCTGTCGGTCGCATAAATACGCCCAAACAACGCGCAGTCCGCAGAAGAATGCCTCAGTAGGATATTTTCCCCATATGATCATCGGTGATAGTCCAGATGATATTCATGTAACGGTGGATGGTATTATATATATTCAATCATCCGCGCTTTAATAATGCGTTAGTACTAAATGGGCTTATTTATTGTTAAAAAATAACAACATCTTAGCTCGAGTTTTCTGCCCGAAATGGTTATTTATTGCTAGTTTGAGTCTCGCTGTTTGATATAGATATACAGTTGAAAGAAATTTACTTATTTAATCAAAAGAAGGCACTTCATTTGTTCTAAAAGAAAAGTGTACCAAGCAATCCAATGAGCGAGTCCATTGAGGGTGAAGCTTTCTGAAGAAAGAAAATTGTCGTCTGGGATATTTGGATGTAAAAGAATTTGCTGAGGCAATCTCGTTTAAAAAGTTCCGCCTCGAATTCGAGCTTGATTCGTATTAGTCTTGCCCCAGAACGTTGTGATTGTTATGCTGTACTCTGTTTTAGAGCACAAACAGTATTGTACCAGTACCTATGCTTCTTAACCTTTCCAGCTGTGTAACTGTCATAGATTTGTTATTTTCAGAACGACTGGATTTGGTCATCATCCACACCAACGACGGTTGTCTTGCGGTCGGGTGGCAGGATATTGTTAACGAACCAGTTGGGTTAAAAGCGGCTTAAGGGAAATCCCTCACCGGGTAGTCATGATAGGTATTTTCGTCAGGTTCTGGTGGTCGTCTTTTTTTACTGAACGTAAAGACACATGAAATGGTTTAGATGTCAACCCCGGCGTCGACACTTTTCGTCTTGTGCTGACAGGAGCTAACCGTTTGAATAAACGCCCAAAGGCAGAAGTAGACATAACACTGATGTACGTAATAGAATTCGGATCATAAAGAACGATTCAGTGAACAGTACTGTTGAAAAGGTTTGTTTATCTATGAAACTTAACTAACCATTCATTATAAGTTGGACATTTCATTTTGAAGTTTGTGTGCATTGATAAAGTCTCCAGAAGGACCCTATGAACGAACCGACCCAATTATATGCATTGCGTCTTGATTCCGCTTTACATCGGCAATACAATTCCAAATAGAAATCGGGCGAGGACAAAATCTAGCCGCGTAGATGACTTTTATAAGAAAGCTGCGAGGGTTGCGCCGAAGGTGAATATACACTAGCTCCGGTAGTATATGCATTTAGCACGTCGTAGATCCTGTGACCAATCCTCTTAATTTCCTGCATAGTACACCTGGTGTCGTCAATAACCGGTTGCTTTGTTACTATTTACTAATCAGAAACAAACTGAAATCAAATGTAAACATTTTATATTGTTCCTTATATTATGTATGTCTACGATATATTGTGCTTCTTAGTTTCAATAGCAATTTTCCAGTGACCTTAAGCACATTTCGGAATTAATCTTTAATTACACTTCTCCATTAGAACACTAAGCTTGATAAATTTCTCTAACGTTAACCCTGATTAACACTGATCCTGTAGTTGAACGTTTTTCTCTAAGGCCCTTCTATATGGAACAGCTAGGTCGGTTGACGTCATTCCTCCCGTCCCGCTAACAGATACCCTTTTTCTGAAACGCGTATAGTTGTTTACATATTTGCCATATCGTACACAGTCTTGCTCATTCAACTATTTAAAGGTATACTGTGTATACCGTTAAATAATTTACCTTTAAATAAATCATAAATGAAGCAAAAGGAACTGCTTTTACTCGTCTCCTATTATGATTCATGTCAAGAGCTTACGTCATATTTCACGACGCCTTTACGTAATTCCTAAGGAAAACCCAAAATCCTTCGCTTAACGTAATGAAACCCAGAAACCGGATTAGCTCCGCCGGATTTCCTATGGCTATGTATCAGCTACGTCGATTCCCAATGCTACACGTCAAAGACCAGCGCTGCAATCTCAAAACCGGACCCCTTACAGGACATCAAACAGCTTAACTATCATGTATTGGGGAATATAGTCGTCATGTATCTAGCAAAAAACGGCGATTTTGGCTTGGGAGATACAAATAAAATGCTTGATGTCATTATGATCGAATGTTCGGCCATCAATTAGTGTACTTTGTGCTTGTGTGCGTCGGTTTGGTCTGTTCTAGTAGTTGAGGTGTTATATGGCGGTACATTTTAGACATGATTTAGATACATAATTTCAATCGACCTCTGAATTAGATTCAAGTGAACAATAAACTTATGTTTGCGGATGACTGTCATCATATGACTTAAACTGTAGTAGCAGTTTTATTTCTCTTTCGTAAAATACATAAATTATAGTGTATCGCAGCTACATACGTTAATTTGGACTCAACGAAAAACTGTATCATTATAATTTTCATATGCAGGCCTATGTACCTAGGACGTACCCTACTCACTGTAGGAACGCGCAAACCAGAATAAATTTTTTCATAAACGTTTATGCGTAGAAAATAGAAATCGACACAGATTTAAACTATCTTATATAAACAATTATACAAACAAACTGAGAGACGCATTGTCAGGTGTACCTTCCCCCTGAATCGACTAACGACAGCCCTGATTAAGAAGAATTCTTAATAGAGATCCCGTCTTGGGAAAATCTTTCATTTTCTAATCCTGTATTTATTTCCTGTCAAATTTTCGTATTCTGTCGCTGGAGAAGATGTTGCAATGAATATAAACAGTAATCTTGTGAAAACGTTAGCACCGTATTTCACCTGTTCAGATATTTGTTAATAATATATTCTCGAGTATGTTTTTCGGGAAAAAAGAAACTGAATGTTTTAAATCAAGGGGCTTTCGAGCCTTGAAATTTAACGTGATGGGCAATCTTCGGATCTCCCGCATCGATCAAATGATCGATGGTACTATCCTCTTCGGTGGAGTAAGACACCGGCTCTAGAGGCAATGTTTCAGATCGAACTGTTACGCTCCTCGTTTAGTCTCAGCCACATGCTTGCGATAACGTGTACGCTCAATTAACAGCCGCTATCATAAGATTAATGATGACTGTGATTTATGTGAACTGGTCATTTTTGAACGCATTTACTTGTCTGATTCCTGCTTAGTAATACAGTCTCTCCTCAAACAAATCACCATTTTTCTGCTATATCCTGTTCGTCGTCTCGTACGTTATGCTTTGGCAGATCGAGCTTTTACAGCGATCGTTTCTTGAAAAATATCACAGTGACAAAACGGTTAGACTATAGTACTCAAGACATGCTATCATACGGTAACAGCCTGAAATAAGACGGCCTTTCTGGACTGAAAACAGGAATTCAGAAGCACTTATACTACAATTCCTTGACGATGACCGTAACCTGGCTAAGTGAGGCTGTACGACGAATCTGTATTAAAAGATTTTTCTCATTTAGCTTTGATAAACATTTTTCAGTATCTTCCGTGTAAGCTATACAAGGTGACCAATAGCTCGGTACCTGTCGACCTTATTTTCAATCGTTTCTATTACCTAGCTATCATTAACCCATGCTCAAAAGAGCGTTTACTTTTTCCTAATTAGAACGCCATATTAAATCTAGTCTATTGGAGTTATAAAACGTTACTGTTGCGTAACACCCGAGGGAACATTAGCGGGCTAGCGTTTATCGTTATCGTTGCATTTGTGGGACGAGTCCTAACTGTTGCTGCAAGAGCCTTTCTTACCTGTGCGCATTGACACGTTCTGTGCTGATTTCCCTTCAAGATCTCGGCACTAGTACTTCCGCATTTTTTTCTCTATCTAGGCCATCGGGTGATTTCAGGTATTGAATAATATCCTAAGATAGCCACTAATTGCCTGAGGACAGCGTCGTTATGTGTCGCAACGTTTAGAAGCCCTATTCCATAGTGCTCTTTGGTAGTTGTAGATCCGTATTCTGCGTGGCCGTTGGGTTTTCTGACGTGGTTATGTTTATTTTGCGTTCGCCTGTCTGCATATTGTCGTCCATTTGGGCCCACTTGAGGTAGTTTAGCGCCCAGACTGACGTGGACCATAGGGTTCCTCTTTCGATAGGGGGTAATAATTTAACTTAATAAGGCAAAAGCAATAAGGTTGGCGTAACACGGTGCACAATATTGGCAGAAATCATACGAATCAGAGAGTTGCAATATTTGTCCACTTCGCTTTTAAACGTTGATTACTCAACACAGGCTAATTTTGCCAAGCTGGATAAGCTGTTCCGTAAATTACAATCAAGGTCATCTCTATAGTAACTTGGTGATAGTCCTTCTGGCCGCTATATTTATAATGCAAGAACATACCATAGCGAGATCGCTTGGTAGACAATCTAGGCATCCAGATCGGCCAGACGAGAAGTGGGCTGGTCATTTTCTGAGAGATTAGGTATTGCATAAAAAATTACCCTAGGAAGATGGAATAAGGCACGTGAGATTTTGGTATGCGAGCAGCATAATGCACTATCCATACCCGTAAGACACCGCTGGTCAACGCAGCCAGGATGTTGATAATTTCCAATTGGATGACAGTCAGGTAATCATTATTCGATAAGAGTCAGCTAAAATCAGTATAATACGCTGCGCATAAAAACAGGCTATGATTTGGAAGTTCATCTAGCGTATTTCGAAAGGATAGGTCCTTTTACTTCTCCTAAGTAAAAAAAAGCTCACTCTCGTCAACGAAAATACTACGTTCAAGCCTGTATGCAACATAGTCCAGTGCCAGTTGACTCTTCTCAAAACGTTTGCCTCGTAACAATCTGATTTGTAATATTCGGCACGTATCTTCTTTATCTGATCCAATTTTGTTTTTTCGTATTTATTGAATAATTTCATGTTTTTTCAGGCCCTGACGCAGTTACGATGTATTACATCGCACGACGTGCCCCGATAAATGTTGCTCAAGCCATATAGTACGCGTTACGAAACAATTTACACCGTAGGTTGCTTAATCTGTTACCGTTGATAAATATAAATTCGAAATTGATTGGGGAAACCCAGGTAAATAAACTGAATAGAAAAGGACTTGCGACCCCACTCCAAGGTAGGGCTACTTCTGTGATTTGGTCGATTATTTCGAATCATTGGGCACCTACATAGCTTGCGATGATCACGCTGATACTGGCCGTCTGCCCTCCTAGTGTCGGCATATCATGCTCAATGATCGCTTGGAGCAATAGCACTGAGAATTTTTAAAATATACATTTTTCAATGAAAAGCAGTTGGCCGACAAAGGATTCAGGAATGGCTCTGTGAACCCTTTGAATTCAAAATTTTGCTTGCACTTTTTCCGAAGTCGACTATAACGTAGACTGGTAGACTGAAGACAAGGAAATACATTTTGAATCATCATTAGGGTTCAGCCAGCATGAAGCAGTAGCTGCTTTTCTAAAGTCGTATGACTGTGTACTGTTTTTTGCCACGGCTAGAAGATTCTTTCCGGAGCCTGCTTTCCTGTCGTGGTACTAGTTTTGGATGATGAGCGTACATGTCGTTGCAGTCTCTGAGAATCAGGGATGAACTTCAGCTGCGTCATATATATATAACTAAAATGTACTGAAGGAAACTAACAAGCTAAAGAAATTTAATTCCGATATGTTCTGCATCCGATGTTTCGTAGTTCATTAGATGAACCCACAATACTGGAACACACGAACGCACTACCGTTAAGTGAAGGCGCGTCGTGTTGACTCATACCGTGTCTCGCCGATTTTCATCTGGTAGCTTGTTGAAGCGCCGGTATAGACATCATTGAGCATTATAGAACTAATTGATGTATGCGTAACGGATTATAAAATCATATTATTAGTCGAATGTGACGCGACGCAATGCTACATACATAAACATGATTCTATTTGGTCATGTAACCGGCACCTGCACAAGTGGGGCTTTCGACCTTTCACCTAGTCAAAATCTATTGAGACGTTGGTGTTTAGCGTTTCTAGTGCTGCCAATACGGCATATCTACGAAGTGAAGCTCTATAACAGTTACTCATTAAACAGCACAATTTATTATTAGGTTTGCTTTGTCGAAATCGGCTATTTGCCAAATTTATAGAAAACGTGGGCCTGTAACAGTATATGAAGACAATACCGTGAGGCAAGCGCGAAAACGGATAAAGTCAGCGGAAATACAAGATTCTAAATAGAAATGATCATTGTTTCGTTTCAACTTGCCATTTTGGCACCCATGACACATAGGTATTTCTTGTATTCGATCGATGCGTTCATTCTATGTTTCTCTTTCGGGAATCGGAACTGAACGACCGTTATCCAGCATCAGCATGTTTATCTTAGGATGAAACAAGCATGTCATAATTGAATAGTTTTATTAGTATGAAGATGTACGCATTTATTCACTGCTTCAATCACTGTATAGTATCTGGTGCATATAGAGAAATCCAATTATAGCATATTGCTAAAGAGAAGCTAGGACTATCTCTTAGAAGGAGCAGAAGGTAAATTTAGGGTTTAGAACAAATGGAGTGGCTATTCTTGGAAGAGAAAATAGGTTCAGTGTTGTTTGTACCTTTTCGTGGGAATAACTGTATGTCTACTTTTTCAATCAACGGTGAAGCTACTTTTTTCAAGCTGAAAGTCTGTTTCTGCCCACTTGTCTATAGGGCAAATATATGAGCCATTTATCGGCAATGAAAGCGGTTATAGTACGGCTTTGATGGTAATAATAGTAATAGCTTTGATTTCTGTAGTTATCTCTTATAAATTCAATTTGGTTTGAACACTTGTTTTTCTTTAATATAACAAAAAATACGTTCAAGCACGTTCTAGTCAATGGTCCAAATTGAATAGTCTTACTTTGGTCGAACTTTTTTTCGGGTCAACAGAGTAGGACACCAGACAATATTCCGTTCTTTGTGTCGAAGTATTAAGGATGCTAGACCTGTTCCTTCTATCATGATTTGTGGGCCGCGGACAACTTTATCGTTACGGTTACTCTTAATAAAGCTCAGTTTGGACTAAACGCCGTCGCTGGTCCACAGCATTTTACAACTGCGTAAAACATTAAACAAGGCTGAACTAGCTCTGACAAGCCGGGGTAATTCAATGAGCATTTTCAGAGTGTCATAGCATACTAGACGCGCTGCACGAAAAACAGAAGGTCACGCAAGGCAAATGTGCTTGTGACTCTTATGGCGGATAACTTTTTGCGACTGCAAGCTTGCTCACTCACCGGTGTTTTAGGCGAAGAACAGTGTTTCCCACATAGGTTCCTATATATATTTCTGCCCTATAGGTTTCCATAATCATGCATTGCCCCCGAAACTTTCTTGAGTGTTTATCCAAGGGCAGAGTTATCGCTCCAGAAGGAGCTGAAGCCCTAGCGTAAGAACGTGCTTATTTCAAAGAGCCGCCCAACTGCCTTAATAAGCTTGAATGCCAAATAACGTTCATAGAACTAGAACAGTTTAACTTAAAATACTGGCAATAGTCATGAGCACCCTACCGATGGCAGAGGTCGCCAGATCCCTATCTATTATGAAACTATATGATATCGATGCTCGTTAGAAATTTTAATCATCAACGAAATGTACACTTCTTGTATGCTTCATTGAGATACGCAATTCGTACTACTTTGATGTACTATCAGCTGCCATATCTGTGAACATTATCGTGACAGGCAAACATACTTATGCGTTAGTAATAAAAATAGTTCCTGCTGATCGGCTGTTTTCCAAATTGTACTTTATCCCAAACAATCGAAGTAACGGTGACGTTATACCTTAACGCCTATGCTTTCAACACATCCCACTTGACCTGACGGTTTTCACAGATTGACTACAGCTGCCTACTATCGGAGTGGAACAGGTTGCCCTCATCTGATTTCCAGCCGTCACAGTCATGCATGAGTAGACGTAATTGTCCACTAATCTCCAGCAAATGACGGTAGCGAGAACTTCTCCGCCGATCGCACATTGGCTAATAATCAACCGAGATCGGGCGAAATTTCTTAATCGGCAAATGATAGTCCAGTCTCAAGCCTTGTGCATAGACCATCATCAGCGTTTGGAGGTTTGCTGTATTACGTTTCACACCAGAGGGAATCTTTTCTGCAGGATCAACCATGACCCATACAATGGCGTCGCCTTAGGGCAAGTGCTCAACGTGCGCGGGTTATAGAGAATGGGTGACTGTCGAGGCGTCAACCTGCCTGCATCGCCTAGATTGAAAGACCTTTGCTCAGCAAGAGAGAAAGATAGCATGCACATACAAAGACTAGCAGAAATGCATGTTTATATAATAATAATAATGTTTATTATTTACGTAAATAATCAGCACTCATAGAAATTTTGTTGTTCGAAACCCCACCAATAACTATTCAGTATTCATGATCATGTTGTTCGGACGTCGCTGCGGACGCATTTCTGATGACGACAGAAAGTAAAGAATGATTCAACAAACATGTACCTTCAATATAGCAAGAATCACCGGTAGAGTTCTAATGAAGTATCGAAAGGCGATTCTGACACAGTGTTAATATTAAAATATTGTCGAGATTTCGAAATGAAGGATTATGTGGTAGCAATAGTGTACGACATAAGGCCTGTAACTGTAACCACCGTATTTTCACTACCGTTATTGCGTCAACCTTAACGGTGTGATTGTTCTCATACAGGGCTCGCTTTTCTGGTTTCTGAACTCTGCTAGTTACAACTTGGAACTCTCTCGCCAATTCTATAAAGAGCATCTCGTCATTTCCATATTTAAGAGCTTTGTCATTAACATTTTATAAGTCCCCTGGACAATCATTACCCCTCTCTACATTTAGATCTTATCTGCCCTCGACTCATTTTCAGATTCGAAATGCCCTTCCGGATATTTTCGAGACAACCTGCTCCGGGTGCCTCCAACCGTAGATCCTTCGCCACGTAGAAGATTTATATCACTAGCTGCCTTCGCTCCTGTAGTTCCAAGGTAGAAGTTACGTTCGTAAACCATTCAAATTTCAGATACGAAGGTGTACAAGTGCAGTTCATAAAAAAAAAGTGCCAGAAATGTGGTCCAATTGTAATATAGTTGTATTTTGAAACATGTGATTAACTTTTAAATATATAATTTGTGTGTGTACACTTAAATAACCACATAAAGTGTAGCCTTCCTTTGCTCAAGAAGCTCAAAAAAGATATACACTGCGTAAGCCAATAAACAAAACTTAGTATGTACCAAAAAAACATGAATCAATAATAATCATAATAAAAATCAAACATATGAACGTTGTATAATTCTTCGGTTAACCACTGCAAATTTCCTCAACCAGCTTTCGCATCCAACCGTGATCTGCCCAGCATCTTTTGTAAAGTAGCAACAACTGTAAACCCAAGTACGTCGACGGGTAGATACCGAGTCTCGCCAGCGCCATCTGCCCGAGGCAATCTTCGTAGTCGTATTGAAGGTTCCAAAGCCGTCTGCACCGCACGGCATTGAGCCGTTCTCTATTCAGCCCGGAGATTTTTTCTAACATTTCAGCATTTCCGTCTAGTATGCATGCAAAGCCCGCGACTGTCCACATAGCTTCGACGTTCTGGAGTTTATCTGAAATGTTGCATTCACCAAAAATTTGAAGCCTAAAGTCGAAAGTTTAGCATTTTTGGATCATCGTCGTTCTGAACATTATCGTTATTATTAATAAGAACTGGCGCTCTTAATATGTTCTGAATTGTCCTATAAGAGGTTACGAAGGTAGCCTTAATAGGCCACATGCATTAGTAGTAAAAGCCTGCGCAATCAACAAACGCTTGCCACTATCAGTATAGGGAGTACGGTGATCGAGTAAGATCCTTCCCCGAATCGGCAACAGGGTCGTCAGGCAGCAAGGTGCTAAATTAATTAGCCTAGGTAAATTATTATTATACATAGGGTTGTTATTGTTTCGATGCAGTTATTGTATTTATGGCTTGTATAAAGTCAGCATGGTTGTTAGCTACCAAGTAATAGCGTACGACTCAGCTTCCTCAAGAAGCTCAAAAAGACGACTCCAGAGCGTGTCTTTAATAGTTCACAATTTCAAAATGTGATGAAATCTCCTCGAAGTAATATAAGAATAAAGCAATAATGAGTATATACCACAATCACGAATATTTCACCGCTTCGTTAATAACCGATTTCCGTTCTGAACCCGCGAAAAAATTTAAGCGACCTGTGCAGAAACATGTTGAGTCAGGGGTCACAAATAGAGGGCGATCAACACTGGTTTATTTATTCTGCGATCATAGTTCTGTCACGTCATCCTCTAACCTTCTAAGGGATGTATACATATTGCCCGTATATTACATTACGTAGGACAAAACAAACAAAGAAATATCCTGCTTTTGTTAATAACTATAGCTAAAACCAATTGCAGTTGGCCTATTGACTGTCGGGTTCCCTTCGAGAGGATTCCTATCGAATCCCCCTTTAATCCTCCGAGGATTGAAGTCTCATTACAAATCTGCCGTGCCTCGATAAGCGTCCTCCTTTTCATCTACCCATATAGCAAACATTAGTGCTGAACTCATCTACCGCTCCGCTAAGCGCTGCTGCAGCGACCTTCGACTCTGACAAACTTATTGTGAAGTTGAGTAACTTGCTATGAAAAAACAACGTATTAATTTATACAGTTCTAGACCAATGAGTGCTCGCCATTGGCAAAATCATATTTCGCTACACGACTTTTCGAATCCCTTATGCATCTCGTTACTTCACAATTCTGACTCTTCTTTTCGATTTCCTGCTTGCCTTTTATAGCCCATTCCACCTAGCTCCTTTTAGCTCCGTGTCCCATTTAACCCTCAAAAGTCCGGGTTGGAAACGTCTATAAAAGCTTTGTATCATACTAGTAGGTTTAGCTCGTCGAGACGCCCTTCCGCCGCTTTCAATCATCAATTTACTATATGGGTGTCTATATGCAAAGAAGTCTACATTTAGATGTGCATGTTTCGCAAATATTGTGCACTTTATGCCACTGCACGTAATAGCCAAAATTTGTAAGGGTTACTAGGTGGTCGTTCTAGAGATTTAGCAATACTGTTGCCCTCCTTTCAGTCCTACCCGTTTTACTCTCAACAACCCGTCGGAAGCTTTTCCCGATTTTCCTTTATCGTTATAGCCTGTTCGTAGAATACTTCAGAACCCAAGTTTAACACTGTGGAGAGTTATACTAAGCAAGCTGTGCACCCTATCTTTCTCCAACTGTTTCTGGCACTTTCATGTCTCTCTTTATTGAAGCGCGTTATCGCTGTTTACATCAAACTGAAGCACGCCCTCCGAACTTTTCACTGGTTGCCATATGCTCACCCACAACTATACACACATGTACACAGAGGGACGTTGAGAACACATTAGTAAGAGAGCACACCTCCGCGAGCGGCACCAAGCACGCGGCACAGTTAAAGGTAGTCAGAAAGCGATTTGCTTCTTTACCTTCTAATACGGCATGCAATCGCGGGGGCGATGTCATTGCCCGTTGTAGTGAAAGCCTCAAAGGAAAAGAAAGAGCGAAAAACAACGGAACTGGGCGGTACCTGAAGCCAAATGGACTGCTCCTATTGGGGTTCCTTCGCAACTAAGGAAACCTCTCCGAACAAACAAAAGTGCCTTTCCGCCTGCAGCTGTTTTTATAATACTGGACTTGTGCCTGTACCCTATAATGATCTGAAAGAAAGCCTGAGTGTATAAACGAAAATAAACCAGAAATGAAGGGAGAGGCTGTATACGACAAGAGAGCGCAACGAAAATTTTCTTTTCCCTCAGCCGTTCAATTTTTTTGCCCGTTAAACCCGTTGCGTCCATTTAAAGAGCCAAAAACGTCAATTTCCCCTCATAACCAGCTTTCTCCGTATCAATAGTTCCCTTGCCAGCCATAACGCCATAAATAAGGCTGCGTCACAAGCTTACGGCCTTTAAGGTACTTCCAAGTGTCTGCCTCGTCGTCCTTCCAGTTTGCTAGTTTGCCACCCTTTTGTCGCTGGCGTTTGAGCTCAAACTTCTGTATTCATTGCCGAAGGCGTTTACCAGTCCGGCGCACCCAACCGTCGTTCCTATCGCTGTCGACGCCACTCTCCGACAACGCTAAAGGGTTGCAGCCGTCTGGCACACGAGCGGATTACATGAACCTCAGGGACGGCTTGCCACTTGCCGGTTTCCTTCCGGGAGGAACCGCCTGCCAAGTCGACTATGCGCAGTTGCGAGTACGGGCGGCAACGACGAAAGCGATTCATTATTCGAAAACGCAAGCCGCTGGCGCTAACTATGTTGCCGAAGAAATTATATAGACCAGTCGGATAGCACGGTGACGCCTGCTGCTGATGGCTGAGACAGAAGCAGCATCATGTTAAACATGCAACCTCGCATACGACGGCAAAGAACGACAAAATTTTTGTGATTTTTTATAAAGGTGGGGCTTGAAGGGATGATAAATGGACTTTTGTTAGGAGCGCGCTCCAAAATCCGATCTTTGAGATATTTGGATGGACAGAGCCCACGAATAGTGTAACTATGACTTAGAGCGATTGGAAAACCCTTCAGAGAAGAACGCATAGAATTGTAAATTTTTATCCTATATCGCAACATAATAATGAATCTTAGTAAAAAACGTACTAATACAAATCTGCATCGCGCATTTGCCCTATAAAATCAGAATTCGAAATTCAATGCTGCAAGAACTCCGGCGTTGCTCCTACGCTATTGGTGGACGTGAACTTGGATTATGTATAAGGGCTCTATAAAATACCGAGAGTTTCAGCGAAAAAAAAAAACAAAGGAAGGCTAGTATAGTGAGTTCTATGGAAAATTCAAATGTTATACCCTGTCCCTCAAGGACTGAAATTTAATCTACTAGAGCAATGGAAATGACACAAATATTCAGACACACGTGCGTCCCCTAACCTAGTGAAAACGGTTTTTTAACGGAAATCGTAGTGAAAACGATTCGACGCGGGCCCAAAGCACGACGCGCATGCAGATTTTGAAAAAAAAAAAAGTGTTAAAGAGATACTGAGAAATGGGAATGTTCTCGCGAAACATAATCCTTGGATGCGACAACCATTGATTTAGCATCCTGTTCCTTAAGCAGATATAGCCTTATTTTGTTAAGTAAATACCGACTATCCGAAAAATGTAACCATTACCTATATTGTGCTAGTCTATAATTCTACCGAATCCGAACTGTATTTTTTGTCCATATCATGCGAGATAAATGAACAACGGGAGCACAGGCGTTGAGCATAGTGAGAATGCGAAAACGCGTCGCGCGTGCTCCAGAAGAAACGAGTACGTTCGCATTTGCATACATAAAAACAGTGGAGAGATAATATATGTACAGGAATTGCCGACGCTGCCGTTCCCGCCATTAGATATCGATAGAAGTGATGAAATTATGGTGGTAAAAACAATTTCTCAGCGTTATTATTATTATTATGTTTTTGATCTTGAAACGATTTCCGCTGCTAAGTTCTGCCTAGTACATTGTAACTTGAGTATCTTGCAAGTGTTTTAAGTTGTTCAGGATGACTTCGTTTGCTGCCTCTTCGCTTTCGGAGTTTAGGAGGCAAAGGAAAAAGTAGAATAAGGCTTTTATCTGCACTGTCCGCGTCAGCCCTCTGCCGCTCAGCAGCAACGAAATACTCATCCTGCGTTACGCGTTACGTTGCGCTATGGTGTCAACGGTGACGACGACCCGAGTCTATACGTGTAACGCTGAATAGAACCGTAAACAGTGGTTGAATGGCAACTAATGAAACTATTCCATATGCGCTCTTTCTCAGTTTGGCGAAGATTTCTACTGTTTACTTAACTTACCATAGAGCCTAATAAAATGCGCCTCGTTTTTGCGATCGTGGCGAGGAAAGAAGAGGTTTGATTGCGCAGCGCTCCGAGTAACATATGGAATATGTCAATAAGATTTGCGTTGTTCATTATATAACAAAGTAAACTATTTTACTAAAGGAAAAATTTTACCGGTTGACTATTACCGGAATCTTGCCGAACGGAAAAAGTAATGGCTTATCGCATATAGACAATTATCGCTTTTCTGGTCGTTAGTTAGATCGTCAGCGGCAAGGATGTTTTACTGCCCTAATGGATCTATTATCTCAACTGGAATCGCTTTATGTACGAAACGAATTGCCGTATGTTCTCTCCTAGCGTTGGGGGCTCATCGGTTCAAAAAACGTTTCGTGAATTATTGTATTTAGTTTTTCCCACCAAATTTTCTGCCACCAGCTCCAGACGCAAGCACCATCTCTACGCATCATGGAAGTACGCATGACTGCCGATTAGTCCTACCATAGTTAGCCAAATTTATTAAAGAGGAATCAAATTTTCAACCGATTTTCATCAGATAGCTTAAAGATTCTATTTATCTCAACGACGACGACGACGACAGCGGACGACTGTGTAACGTCTCATACTAAATGAATCGTAACGTCGACGAATATGATTTTAATTTAGTAAAACCCAGTACGCGACACGATTGAAACGGGCGTAGGCTTGGAAAAATTAGTTTTTACTGGCGAAAGGCGAAACACTTGCGGTGGTGCTGCAATTAGCAGATAGAAATGTATTTAAGCGGTGAAAATTGGAATGAGATATATGCCAAATCGACGCTTTACCATTAGCCAGCTACTTCTTTCTCCTTTAATGAGCTCCTAGACGGCCATTTCGCTTTTGGGGGCTGTCTTTCGCTGTTCGCTTAAAGTACACAAAGGCGCGAACTAAGTATATATCCGTTGAAAGCTTGCACCGCATCGTTCGGGAAACATTGGCGGTAAGATCTGCGTGACCCTTACCAGAGCAACAAAGAAATAGATACTGGCATAATGCAGATGGGCATTAACCTTACGTATACTGATTGCATGCAACTGAAGCTCGATACTGGAAATCTTTAGTTCGTTGATGATAACTGTCTGTATAGAAACAATAGCTATATTTTCCAGTAATGGCGTTATTTCTTCTGCTGATTTAACAATGGCGCTACATCTCCAAGACGTAACTAACGATCTACCTCTTCAGCCTGAGCGGCAGTCCTGTTACTGCGGGTTTCATTTCCCCAAACATCCACGTCATAGGCTAATCAATACAATTTTAAGTTAGTTATGACTATGCACTCAAAGAAAAGTTACCTAGCTTATATCGCTCACTCGCGGTGGGTATCAAAATTGGGTGGGATCGGAGTAAGCTTGCCGATAAGTGCAGCTGCAAACACATTTGATTAAAAATGACCTAAGCGAGCCATATGCAACTTCAGTGTTATACAACGATGGTCGGCCGATTCGCTGTCTGTGACAAAGACGAGCTAGCTCTCATCACGAAATTGGACCGAACGTCCTAGTACCCAGTCAAAAACGCAAGCATGCTATGGAAATTTTCAATGTTTGCGGGTCTACCCTTCTTGAAAAGTCAAAATTGATGATGTATCACTTTATATACGATACGGTGAAAGCTACTTTTAGCCATGTACACCGATCATTTGTGCTGCACAGTATGCAGTCCGGCTACACGCTACGACGAATTCAAAGATACTAGAAATCGGGATATGAATCTGCGCGTCTCTATTAAAAAAGGCAAACATACACATCGTTAAAACAACGGGGAACAGTAGCGACGACGACGGCACAGAACTCCACGTGTCAGCTGAACGCCCAAAAGGTCTTCCATGCCAACTTTTAAAAAACACTGCCACGCTGTTGCCAAACCGAGCGGACAATGTGGTCGCTTTTCTTGCAGATGCTATCATCGCCAGTGTTGAATCTCCGGCAAAGAACAACATTATTCGTTCAACGGTATAGCATACAATGGCACTGACCAAATGATTGTTACAAAGGAACATTAAACAAACGATACGAAGTCGCTTTGCGTTACATTGTTGTAGTTACAACGAAAAGAAGTACTAGCTATGCATTTGACTATTATAAAATATTACTTCAGCGACAATCGTGCCGTCGACGGTTCGGGAGAACCTACGCAATATCGAACTCACGTTATTACGTGAAGCCGAATTCTCAAACATTTTACCGACATTTGAACGTCATGGCAGCAACTAGACGGCCTCTTATAAATGATTCCTCTCCCAAGTGGATTTAGACGTCGTCCAATACGCTGTCCCTGGCTAATGTAATTTATTACGGCACCTTATGCGTCACAGGCTCATGCGTCTCGGAAACGTAGTATAACTAAACTTCAACAGGCAAATGTATATGAATTAACGAATATTACAGTCTTGACGATCAGATCACTTTCAAGCCATGTGTCCTTGACGTAAGATCCTCTGTGTTTTGGCAAATCGAATCCTTGAAGACATATATTAGTTTCAAACTATCTAGTGGAGATTGTATATTCTATAATATGTGGGGACACAAGGCCGCTCTTCTTGTGTTGTTGACATACAAGCGTTAGCTAGTACTATTAAGCCAGACTGAAAAATTGGTCCCGGTTATCCCGGCTGAAGCCTACTAAGCTTAAGGATCGATAGGTGAGGTCGTCTAAAATCAATTATGTGTGAAAACACATATATTTTCGTGTCGAGAGCCAACCCTCCGAAATAGTACTTAATGGCAGTACCGAACATAGAGCGTGACACATTTATTTCGTACGAAAATAACTGAATTTTAAAGATCATGACGTTTCTAACTACCTTCTATAAGAATGACTTCGTCAAGTATACTTAGCAGAGATTAATAATCATAAACAGCAGACTTTACTTGCATGATCATGACAGAACACTAACCTACTACACGATTCAGTAATTCAATGTCCTATCATTTTTATTTAAATTAGAACAGCCTCGTTGTTATACCTATACATCATATAAATGCTCATCTGTAACATAAAAGATTCCTTTATATGTACTGTTATAATTCTTAAAAAATTCTGTAATAATTATAAGTTAAATAATATAATTCGCAGCTTTTTCGAACCTGTTAATACAAAAAATACCACTATGCTAATTTTACGTTTCCATGAATTACAGTTGCGCCACGTTCGGTACCTAGAGCAGCAGATGTGTTCGTTTGCTATGATAACTTGAATTTGTCTTATTCGTCATCCATTTGCCCTTGCGAAATTTGCGTCTCGTACACAAATGCCTCCTCTGAGGAATTGTCTAACCCTGCTCGTTGCGTGGAGTCTCCGTTTCGAAGATTTGTAGCTTGGAGCCATATGCTCTGGCGACAGCCGGCAGGTACAGGCCCTCGTTTCATAGCCTGTTCCGCTTAGATCGGGCCAGTTGTCCTGACAAGCCTATTGCCCTACTTTTGCTTCGGATAGCGATGATTCGGCGGGTTGCTTTGAACTTAGCGATTGTGGCTGCGTTGCCCTTGTCCTTCTGCAAGCAACACCTCGCGCACCAGGTCGTACCCCATCATCGCAGCCACTTTAACCATGTGACAACAGCAGAACATAGACGCCGTTTGTTGGGTCGTCCAAGCTGCAGCTGCTAGTGTTTGGATATGTTACGTCAGCCGTGCACTCGCTGCTACGTGCGGCACACGAATGTAATAGTCAGACTAATTCGGGCTGATGAGACAAGCATCGTAGGGCCCACCTTGAAGGGGTAATTGGATAGATGTCGACACCGACGAACAATCCGCCGCCGCCGCAGAACAGTAAGCAGTGATTCCTTTATGTGTTCTAGCCTAGTTCCCTCAAGCAGATGATCAGACCAGCTGGTGGCTGCCCTATTAGTATAATAAATAGCCCTGTTCTAAGGGAACTTGAAGAGAGCGCACTTTTGTGGCAAGGAATTTCGTCCTATTTGGCCGTAGAAAATGCCTAACCGCAGAAAACGAGAGGGCACAAAAGAAAGGGTTCCTTCCCGATGTATATCGCGAAGTTTACTGAAAGTTTGCAAAAGTTCACTGTGCAGCTCTAGCTTGTGGCAAATGCAGGATTCCGCGCCTCAATCGCAGTCAGTGGCTTGGTAAGGCATCTCGAGGCATCCTGACAAACATGGCTGAATAGCGGCGGGCTGCTAAGTCAACTCTGCCTCATATCACGACCTGGCCTTACTTTCTCGCTCATTTCGGTGTTAGTTACGGCAATTCGGATGGGGGCGTTTAGATGCCTATAGGGTTCCTAGGTCGGCATTCAGAGAGTAGACATTTATTTTAGGGTTTATGATCTGATCATAGATATACCAACAAAGGTCAGCATCATCTATGTTGCAGCAGGAATTACGTTATATCGCCGCGTTGGCACAGAACATCTCTTTCGCCCGTCAATACATATTATGCTAATGCATTTGCGAGAAATTCGTATAGTTACATGCGAACATCAAAATAAGGCCGTACACATTTTACAACAGATATTTCATATAAACAAGCCTCTCTGAGCAAGCTCCGAAGTGATTACTGTAAAAAGCTTGTTCATAACTGTATCGTGTTTGTACTGTTTATTTTTAATGTGTTCCTATTTGCCATTTCGATACTGTTTGATCATTCCATCGTGTGGATAAACTAATAAGAGAAAACTATGTAGATTTGGGTTCGTCATTGCGTAGTAATAATAAAGACAACAAAATATGATCGGGTATTCTACCTGTCGTGCGATAATAGAAAAGCAGTCTGTTTCTATAACGCTGGATAACCAGAGCGTTTGCGCTTCTTTTGCAGCTGAATCAATGTGTATGTGTATTGAATATACAAATTAAAAACACACACAGTTGGGAAATTAGGGAAGGCATTTTTTGATTCGTTGCTCAAGGTCTAGGAACAGACCCATCACTCCCCACCCGCTTCGTTGCTGGTAGAATAACAAGATGTAAACAGACGAGCTAGTAACTCTAAGTGATGCTTGGTTAGTAATATAGAAGACCAAGAATAAAAAATAGCTCTTCGGTTTATCATTGGAAGGGACTCAACTTGTGTACTCAACACGGATTGAACGAATATAAATAAACATCCGTGTGATACCCTAAACGTTGACATGATCACCGCAGTTCTAATTATTGACTAAGGTAGTGCATAGTTTTCTCTCTAATATGAAGGCTTCTAGCAGAACAGGAACTCGGGTCATTGCCATCCAGGGCTTTTATATTGTGGAGCTTTAGTCTTATTAGGCTTATTTACTTAAGCTTCAGTTAAGTTGATAAACTCCTTCAAACAAAAGAATAATAAAAATATAGATCTACGTTAATGACATTTTGAAAATTCCATATATATATATATATATATGTGTATATACATATATACATGGAATTCACGTAAAAAAGAAAGCACAAATAGAGTATTAAATTAATAACATATTTTAGAGGTAAAAACAAGCTGCCCCTCCTTCTATCTCAGATTCGCCTACTGATGTCTACCGCGTGAGGATCGACGTTTAATATTGAATACGATTATCGAATGGCGGCAACCACTTGATCCGTGTAATGAAGACCGATATCATATATATATATAATATGCACCCACTTTTAGCTTCTTCTTTTTTTCACACGTGCTCGGCTTCAATTATTACTCACAGAGTACGCCGGCCAGGGTGACTAAGGCGCATCTCCGAGTGCGCTACTATGAATATGTAGCCGTCGCTGGTTTCAATTCCGGGGTCAGCATATGCTTAGCGTGGCATTCCGTAGGTCTGTTGAAGAATCAACCCAGCTAAGCTGAGCAATGAGGTTTTTATACTTGCAATAACAAAAGCTGATTTTAGTCCATTTTGGATTAATTACACAGCGAAAATAAAGAAGAATGATACATTTATGACAAGCTAAAAAAAGATATTTTTGGGGATATCTTGTATATATGCGGTTAAAAAAAGCGTAGTTATGGGAAAGTTAAGCTGAGAGATAAAACTACCTCTGAGGCTAGTACTGTCTTGGTCTTATCTTTGCTTCACTGCAATAAAAACAAGTCTATGATAAAATCATCAATACTGAAAGCCGCTAATAAAGTGCAGCCGCAACAATAGCTAGACCGTAGCTACAGGCGACCCACTTCATTCTCTTAAACATACATCTTAAGCCAACATACGAGTAATAGTTATTTTTTAAAGGTTTTTCATATTCAACGCTTAGTTTATCACTAGTCAAGTATAAAAAAGTCAATTGCTATACCTTAAGGGTTTTTTCAAACTAGAAACATTTACCAACATCGTTCTGCCTCTAACTCATGTTTGGCCAGAAAAAAGCAGGAGGAACAGCTTGATATAGGTGTTTGGCGAGAATCCTGTAGTTGGGAGCACTGCTCCAATTTCAGGAACGGTATCTTCGACTTCGAAAGAGGTACGTATTCCGTTCGATTCTTCGTATTCGATGACAAGCGCTTCGAGCCATTTTTGAAGGCGGATAAGTGGTATTTTAGGCTTTCAAATTTGTCGCCATATTGGATTGTGTTCGCAGCTTTTTGACATCGAAAAAGCTGTACAATAAAAAAAGGCGTTGAAGTGCTCTTGCCTCACCACTTGAGATACCCACTGCAGCTGAATCGAAAATAACAGTGAAATTTTGTGACATCATCATGATAGTACGCCAATAAGGAAAAACGTTAGATTTCCAATGCTGTGTAAGATTGGATTATTAACCAACGGAAACCTATAGAAGAGACGGGAGATGAAACCGGCCATTAACTATACGCCAGCTACCCTGAAGGAAGTCAGATCGAAGCGACATTCGTAGTCGTTTGTGATTTCCTTCGTCATGCGCATTCGCTTCGCATATCGTCTCGGTATGTTTTTATCACTGAACTGTAAATTACTAAGTTCACCTAGTCTCGATCTGGGCTTTTCAGTGTGTTCAACGAAGCCTTGAACAGCTTGAAGTCGTCTAAAGTTAAGCTAGACTCCACCATGCCGCGAACATCTACCGCAAAGTCGAAGTTCAACAAAGGCACTACCACAAGGTGAGGCGTCCAAAGTTAATGCGGCCAACGAGGAAAGCTACTGGCAAAGAACTGTAATAAATCTTTATGGGTTTTGCCTATAACGATAGGTTGCAACAGTAAGCTATATCCGCATATGGTAAATTTCTGTGCTAAATGCATTGAATTAGAATAGATCATCAGTTTAGTATACTGCAACCAGCGGGCACTTTGCGGCTGATCTCTTGCGCGGCCAAACGGAAAATTGACGCCTGTTCCGTATCTGATGGATAACGGGCTTAATTTGGTGCCAAGCGGAGGTGATGAGGTCGATCATACACCATGCAGTCCAGTACAAATACACCAGAAAATGATACGTTTCTACTGGTGTATATATAATTAAATTCCCGAAATGTACAGCGCTGCTTCAGAACCTGATGTAGGTTTGACGTTATTTACTGCAGCAGGACGGGATTAGCAGTGTTATAAGCTATGCTTTGATACCTAAACAACACGCTAGCTATCAGAATTGGTTCGTTAGATGTGCATCGACGCTGAAAAATAATGGCTCGGAGCTATTGGTACTTGAATATTTGACGTATAATCCATGCTTTCCCAGATTCGATACGAGAAATTATCGTCTGGGATTCCAGTCGTAATGTCCGCTCGTCTGTGAGCAACACTAATTAATGAGATTCTTTAATCCTGTGATTAGGTAACTCGACAGGTGACGGCTATTTAGGCCAGAAGGAAATGTAACCACGCGACCGGCCCTGCGAAGATTCTATGTAAGGCAATAACTAAGACTACTAGATTTGAGGGCCTTTCGACAAAAAAACACGAAATGTTTCACTATTACCGACCATTTAAATTGGCGAATTTTTGAGCCGTTACATTTTGCTCGCACGATAACCTTGTAAAATTAGGTGACGCGTAGTAGTAATAAACGTAGGATGTTCACTTGTTTTTATCCCCATATAATTACTATTATTTGTTTTAGATAATAAGCAGTATATTACGTAGTACCACAATGGCAAAAAAAACTGATACGGTTCCCAATTATGCTGTATGCGTATGACAGATCTGACACAAGCAGTTGTTACATCAACATAAATTACTGATTTTATTTCAACCGAATACTGGAGATACGTTCATGGCTCCCTTGCGAAAACTCTACAGGTATTGTGTGTGCGAAATGAAGCCCCTGACGCTATCAGTTCAGCGTACATAAACTCTAAGAATACCAATGCTCGTAACTCTGATACTATAAACTATTCTAATGGGAGCAGCCCGCATTTAACTCAAGTATTAATACGGAACATACGTAAGTAAAGACTTAAAATTCGTAAGCTTAAGGCTCGGTGGGAGAGTATGCCGTAAGGCCTCAAATAGCGGCCTTCAGTTTCACAGATGGAGACAACCGGAGGGTCTAGCCACTCCGACAGATACCTTGTCAGAGGATGGCCTTATGTTGAGTTAGAACTATGTGCCTGACTAGGCAATGATTACCAAAACACCTTGCTAAGACAGTTTACCATTAGCTGACTTTTTGAACATCTAAGGAAATCGCCTTTATATCACTTGCAGCCGTTGTACGCACTGGTTAGAGAGGCACTGTGATCAATCTTGTAAAGAAGATTAGGTAGGAATGACGGTTGTGAAATAGAGGATAACACAAACTTCTAATAATTTTATGGGTATCTTCGACAAAAACCCTTGTGCGGCTTGGACGATTTAGTCTTCGGTATATCAGAATGAACCCCCTCGTCGGGCGGTGACAATGTCCAAAATGAGTCATTTCGGTTTTTTCACCCAGCAAAAAACACGTCGAAGCTTCAAATTTTTCGAAAAATATTTTTCTTTCATTATGTATTCGCGATCATTCTTCACGATCTTTTTTTTTTTATCTATCAACTATTTTATGTGTTTTTTTCTTAGCAGAAATTCTTTGCGTCTGATGTTGAGGCATCTGTCTGACTACGCTTTGAAACCCTTCTAACACTCAAATATACAATTATTAATATCATTTGCCAGTAATTAGAAAAGGCGATGATTCGTCAGAGCGAGGTGTGGCGAATATGATGTCCGTAACAGGGCTTTTCATTTAATTTTTTTTTTATAGGACGGCTTATACAGTATTTGCCACGTGCGGCTTAACCCTGTCTTAGAGAAGGATAGCCTTGTATCGTTTATTTTGTCCTATGAAATAGCCTCTTTCAATCGTTGCAATTGAGTTCTATTGAGATTCTTGTTTTCGATCCTTGTTGATCCCACAAAACGCGAACCATTGCCTTTTTGAGATGGAGATTCGGTAGTTCGGCATAGGTGTAACGGCCGGAGTTACCCCTTGTTTGTTCCCTGCCGTTCAACGACGTCGGGATACCATTTCCCATAAGCAGCGATTTCTTATTTATAACAATCTGTTATTGTGGCTGCACGTTACTTCGGACTGGGTAAATTGTTGAGGGGCGATGAAAAGTCGTTCTTCTTTGTGATTCGTGAGGTGTCCAAGCTTCTAATTTCTTAACCCCTAAAGCGCTGCTTGTCTATAATCATATGACTGCAGCTCACTTGTTCGCCAATCCATGAATTGTCTGCCCGCCGTTTTTTTGAAAATGATCTCAGTCAGCAGCCAAGGTAACAGACGAAAACGACATTTTTTAAAAACGACTTTTAACCCAGTAATTTGATTTTATTAAAATTACCGTATATCAATTTTAGTTTACTATAAATTAGGTTAACTATGCCTAATTCTTGGCGTTGTTCTTAAATAGCTTTAATGATTGTCTTAGTTTTATTTTCATAGTCCTGTTCACCTAAATGCGTGCCGAAAGGTATGAGTAGCAGCTACCATTCAGACTCATAGAAAACGTCATGTTTTTGAGAGATTATCACGGTTCATGATCGAAAGAAGTAGGGTACAATTTTCTGTCACTGCTAGTCACCTTAAATTATTTTCCTGCTAACGAAAATACTTATTAGTAGAACTTACGATGATTGCTTAATACTGAAAATTGACTTCATAAAATGAACAAATTTCCCAGTTACTAAAAATGCGATCAATATATTTTAATTTGCCCCACATTTCACGTCCCTCAGCTTTCATAGCTAGTCCCGTTCGAATCATTTGGTCGTGTTAATTCAGAGGCTAATTTTGCTAAACTATAGGGTTAGCAGCTTAGGGGGTTTCAATTAGTGCTAGACAACACATACCATCAGCCTTTTGCGTTTCCGACAAATTACATCTGCCATTTTATTTGCAAACTTTCTTAATTTTCAGTAGAGCATGCGAACCGTGCCGATTAACGCCAATTACCACATAACTTATTTACGTTCTCCCTAAGTTAGGCGGGAAGTGGCGAATAAAAAAGTAAGTTGAATAGTTTGTAACGATATAGTAACGGTAATTGGAGACAAATAAAGTGCAAAACAGGAAGTGTAACCATACAAGTTCAATTGTGTGTGTCGTTGGCGACCTCTGGATTCTTTTATTTAGAAACTAATACTAACCGACTAGTAGAAAGTACTGGTAATATGGAAAAGGGAAAAATCATTGTTTGTTTTCCAAAACATAGGGACACTACGTATCTTCTTGATACAAAGAGCATTCATTTCGACGATGATAGAAGTTACACGAAAAAGCGTGAGAAAATAATTTTTGTTGCCTACGAGGAAAGGATCTGAAATCGATTATGGCCAATAGATTTTTTAATGTCAAGCAAACAATGGTTGGATGCTTTTTTTTTCTAAGTTTAACCGTCTTTGTCTTTATTGAGCAATCGTTGAACGTTACTGTATGACGCTTTATCCATCGTACAACAAACGCTATGGCTGCAATAGCTTTGATATGTATCTACCTGATATCAAAGACAAATATTGGTAAAAAAAAAGTCGGTATTTTGTTTATGTTAGGCGTTTGATAAACGGCGAAAGGTATTTTTTAACATCTTACTTATTGGCTGTTAAGCATAAGGCAAATAGATATTCTATATATCCTGCAAAGGTTTTCATCGAATGTGCAGAAAATTGCGAGGCAATTTTGAAAATTTCAATCAGAAATGCTTTTAAAAATGTTTAAATATTTAAAAAATTTATTTAAACAAGCCTATGGAGACTTATAGTGAAAAGAAAGATATCGATTTTAGATAAGATTTATTATTATTATTATTATGAAAGTTATAAGGTAAATGTAGCTGACGAGAAACATGATAAAATATGGGCAAACGTACGAAAAAGGCTAAAGGGTGGTCTAACAAAATTGACTCAAGGAAAACGAGGGAAAGTACTATGAGAGCTTCTTCTGTGCCCTTAATAGTCTCCGCAAATAAAAAATTCAAATCATTTTGAAGAAAGACTAAATGATATATATATTGCTTTAGGTAATTAAGGTCGCTCTCATTAATTATGAAACACGCATTAGCCACTGCGATCATTGTGACTACTATGAACTCCCGTATGAATAGGGCATTTAAGTGGTGGCAAAAAAAAGCGATTTCATTTGTTTCTATTAATTCCACTTAACTAAACGAACGCTCCAAATAGCAGAAGTTCATATATAGTCTCAAGCTGGTATCGTATTTAACAAATCAATGTTATGGCTATTGCGACAGCCCGCTTGAGTGCCGCTTTTACGTCGTCGCCATGAAGTCAGATTGCGCACTGATGTAACCATTACCTCCGTAGAATTCCAACATCGAATCAGCTTTAACCGTTTTAAATATAACTAAAGTAAAACGAGCAATAGCGCTGTTTAATAAGTCCGCAAGAGTTTTACTCTGACCCAGAATGAACTTATCTAGCTACGGAAGTATATGTGATTAAGGGGCGCCAAATTATAACAACCCCACCTTTAACAAAAATGTAAGCAAAAGTTCACAATAAACTTGCTATAAACGAATTCGTTTATGGTAATTAACGATTCGCTGTTAGAAGCAATAGTTATGCAAAATGTAGTCGTTAACGGATAGATTTGATCGAAGCAACAGTACGGTAGGGGGTCCTTAGAGCAGTCGAAAAAAAAAAGCAGTGGTTTCAAAGCAAGCTTTTGCAACGATAACCGATAAAATTAATTCATACTCCTTTATTACGCAGAGTATCCTACAGTCACAACAGGGCAACAGTGTCTGGTTATGATAAAATATTATGCTAAAATGAACATAAAAAAGAGACGAAGTGTGTATGTTAAGCTTATGAAAGGTACCCCTTAATCGAATGTTGAAGTAACAAATAAATAAAACTATACGAATCATTGTAAAATTTTTAGTTTAATAACAAATAAAAAAAATAGGTAGTTTAATGCTTGTGAAACGACCTTGATCAATTACGAAGCGTTGGCAATTCAAGGATCTCACAATCGAAGACTTCGTCATCCTGATACGCTAACTCAGGATTTGTTTACGTAGTAGAAAAACGGATCCGATAACTACACCTGAATATAAAACGTTGGTCATACCAGCTTATTTTTCTCATATAGTTGCTCAGAGATCACAAAGCCTATTTCGCTCTGTGCCAATGGCGCACTTTGCGATCAAGTAGGTTTCAGTTACCACGTTGAAGTAATAGATTCCACACGGTATTCCACAGTTCTTCCAACTGTCAGCATAACTTTAGAACTCTACAATGGCAATAGTTTGCAACTTTGCCATGCATAGTACTCTAGCTCTGTCATCGCTCATATATAATGTTAAGCTTTTTCCTTTTAGACTTTTCCCGAACCTGAAGGCTAGCAAAGCCTCGCAGTGGCTCTAGTGAATTAAAGGGGTTAAGGCATCACAGGCAGTAAGTTTTTCGCAGGGTCGCGAGGTACGAGGTGATGCTTTACCGTGATGAGGGACTGAGAATCTGTGTTCTCTGACTTCAGGCCTCTTTTGAAAAACAGTATTACGCAATCTTTTTGAGAATACTTCTCGGTGACAGAAGACCCAGTCCGCACCAATGAAAAAATAAGGACATGGATTTATAGTCTTTTTTCGGTCTAAGCTCGTCATTTAGTGATACTTAAGTGATTGTGCTTCTAATCGAACGTTGGTGTAAGCTCCGGGCGAGATGATTCGGCGATGCTGCGTCGTATTTGCTTGGCTTCCTTGAATGTCTTGCTTTGTATTCGCTGTGACAGGCTGCTCAGAACTAGGATTGCCTTTAAGGCTTTCTTTTCCATCGTGAAAATGTTGATACAACTCGACGTTCAGCATAGATTTATGATGTACTTCTTACGCCCTTCTTGAGCACTCAGAACGTAATTTCCGTAAAAGCGAAACATGATCGAAGGTTACCCACTTTAAAACGTGCGCAAAATACAAAGGCACTCATTCGATTGCCTCAAATTCTGACCATGGATAGGGCATAGGCAGGCAGTTGTGGCACCCACAAGTTCAACCACAGGTTGGCTTTATGTTAATAAAACCTGAAATTTTTATCGATAGCTTTTTAACACAATGGCATCAATTATTCCTGTTTTCTCTGTTGCGACCTCAACAGTATTTATATTGACCACGGCTAGAACCTCGAACACCATTCTAGGTCGTTTCTTCAATAGGACAACTTGAGGAACTCTGAAATCCTCTTGGAAGATTGGGCACGCTACGAACATTACAAATACAGATAAAATCTCTCTGCTTCAAGAAGTCAATTCATGCCGAGTCTCTGACTGCAGACTTCTCTGTGTTCGCTGCATGTTCTGCGCAAAAAAAACGAGAATAAAGATATATTTATTACGTTACGCCTTTCAGTTTCTTCCTGCCCCTTTTAACTCTTTCTTCTTTCTCTACATCTTTACACGTTTACAACTTTAACTAAATACAATTTGTTCTCTTTCGTCAAATTGTAGGGAAGTTGACGAACAGGCCAAAAGCACAGAGAGCTTAACGCATAAACATGCCTGAGCGCAGTATTTTTTAGTATGTTCAGTGTCATGAAACGTCTCTATATACTGCAATTGACTCTCGTTTCGGTTTGAAATATGTCTAGTCGACAAGTGGACCAATTCAATGGAACGCCTTACCTAAACATCAACCAGCAGACGATGCGACAAGAAAAGTGCATTTGTTATGGTAGCCTATGTAGCGAGAGATTTTGTGTAGCGTTTTGCATCTTGAGCGTGCCTTCACATAGCAGATCCGTAAAGAATTAAGACATCCGTCATCATTCGACCTAGTTGAATTTGCTTGAAGACCGCTATTCATGATCTCAAAGATCAATGTGGGTGCAACAATGCCAGAGCGATGACAATGATGGGAACTGGCTTGAAGGACGTGCAAACAAAGATTCATTGGTACCAATGATGGAGACAGTGGTAAAAACCGAGACCCAATTTGCTTCTGCATCATACAAGATAACCCGCCAAAAGGGATACAGCTTTAATTTTCGCTTCACTAAAATAAGGCAGTGTAATCTTAACTAAGAAGTTACTCAAAATGTTAGGTTGCGCTAGAACTGTGAGCTAATGTAGATTGTTCCGCTATTTTGTAGATTGTAATCGGCAAGCCATATTTGCTTGTCGACAATTATTCACGGAAATATCTGTCGGTAAATTCGATCCGAGCAATAATTCAGCTTTCTCCTTACTAACACCTGAAAGCAATAAGCTAATTATTATTCAGGCCTTTCGGCAAATAGTTTTGCCATCCAGATACGAACGAAGTCAGATCATTTTATCTATACAGCGTACAACGCTGTGTTCGGACTCAGTAGCCTCAAAGCATTTTACTCAATAGGTCTATGGTTCGTTTTAACTGAAACTTGTAGGAAGTGTCGTAGCGTAAATTATTTCAGCACACATGTACTTTGATTGGAAACACTGCTTCAATCGTGAACGTCAAAACATGCTGCTACAGATAAAGTATATTCCCGTTTATTCCTCATTGGTTAATAAAGATCAACTAGTTGTAAACAATAAAACCGCTTGCTGATCACCTAGCTTTAAAATCATTGAAATCCACGATCGCCGAAAGCTGTTTTCGGTAAAATTGTCAAAAATACTGACATGATCAAGTCTACCAAACAGGGTTCAGGATATAAAGTAAACTGATTCAGCATAATAGGACCACAGGGGATGATTATTTGACCGGTCTACAGCGACCCATTGCGCCTGATTAAGCTGCGTTTTGGTTTTTTTAAGAACAAATAAAATGTTTCAAATTATGCTTGGTATATTTGTTCTCTATAAACTCTATTTTATCTAGATATCTACTAAAGTTCTATAAACTCACTTGTTTTCGTCTTCCTCAGATATGCTTTATAAAGAAAAAAAAAAAAAACACTTACTAGTTTAAGCGCTCACTGAAATATTCGTAAATGTTCTAACTGCAAAGGTGATTATTTGTACCAAGATTTTCAGTTGTGTAGAAAAATGTTATACTTTCATTTGTTACAATTCAGTACTATTTCGGTATATAATTTGCCCCATTAACGTTTAGATAAACTAGATAAAAAGCAAACCTTTACTTTGCCCCTAGGCTCCCACCGCAACGGAACGGCCGATAGAGGCGAAGCGACATTAACAAAAAGTAAATTTTACTTCATGCGTAATTTTCTCAATCTAAACAGGCTTTTTCCCACAATCATATATACACCGACGTTAAATTTGCCGAATTTTTTATCCGCTCGAACTGTAGCCAGTAGAATGGCTATAAATGTTTCATGGTCTCCTTCATGGGAAAAATACCTATTAATTGAACACTGTTACCTTTCAGGGATTGGCCTAGAATTTTGAAAACAGCCCGTACAGCGAGTGTACATAACATGTAATGGGTTAACAGCGTACGCACAACTCGAATTGTCTTTTCGGGTGAAAGCTGTGTACATCTAGGTCTAGTACGTGCGTCCAGATTATTTTCCGTGCCTGTGGCTCTCGGATCTTATTTACACGCATCGTGACGTCGAACAATGTATAACATCCTAAACAAAGACGTAATTCGAAAAATTTTCGAATTTAGCACACTGAACACCAAATGTCCCGACCTTGCAAACTCCGCTTTCGACTGTTGCCCTCACACTGTACCAGTTGCCATGAATGCTCTATATAATCTCTGCATTTCGTGAGTAGATTCGCTCTAGATTATATCACTTTTGTCGTATTTCAATGAGACTAGTCGGCCTAGTACACAAACGCCTGTCGCTCGTCTGAATTTTCCATGTTATAGCTTGCCCCTGCACGAATATACGTGCAATGCTTGTAGTGCTCATGCAAGCGTGGCTGTTAGTCGATGATATTTTGGATGCAGTGTCCTCTCGTTCGAAGGGCCTGATGGTCACCTGCTCTAATCCGGGCGGGCCACATAGAAGCGTGTTCCTTCACGCGCAAATCCAGTGAAAAGCGCAGAAACGATAATCACCATTGGACCACTTTTTGCTGTTTGCCGAAAACAAAAAAAGATAACCCAAATTGCCGTAATTATAATTTAATTATGAGGCATGGCTACAAATGTAGCAAACATTCATGTGTACTCCCTGGTAGACAGATTAGTACCTATAGGCAGGGGAAACTTTTTTCTGGTTATCAACCAGGCGATAGCAATAATCATTTAAAAGGCATAAGTACGTCTGAACTTGAATCAATTGCTTAGAACGTTCACCTAGAATTGGCATCCTGAGTTGTCCTGATTATAGAATATAGCACACACTAAAAATAGTCCTAGGGGAATAACAAGCAAACTAGTAGGATGGAAATAATTGTTCTATCAATAGTTTAGCTAACACTTTAAATTGTTTAAGTTGTTATAATATTGACAAAATTTTAAAATTTAATTACATCGTGTATCGCCATAAGGGCTAGTGTCATATTTAAACTAGTACGTATTATATAGCAAGGAAATTAGAGGTATTCAGGTCGTTCTCGAATTTTCCCCTACCAAAACCGCCAATTTTCGAACGCACACTACTGAAGCATTGCAAATGGATTGATGTTAGACTTCATTATTATATAGCGACCCTCCTTTCTTAGATGCATTAATTTTTCTTTCCGCTTCTATCCTTTCTATCCTGTTTCAGATACCAGTGTCGTGCTGTCCCACAGCTAATATATGATTCGCAACTCTTCAATTAATAGAAGCTCCTGTTTTACCTATGCCGATCCTTGTCAACCCTGGTCTCGCTCGCTTTAGAAGTCTGTCGCAAAGAGCAGGATGTGAAGCTGTAATCCCCTTACATAGCTGTGGGGCTACCGAGATATCGTTCCTTCTTTTCGCCCGACAAGGGGGAGAAAAAAACAGAAGAAGGACATGGTTCAAGGTAACAATATGCATAATTAGGCCCCATGCTCGGCACGGAAATAGTTGTAAACTGAATCTACGTTGCCTTTTCCGCCTTGCGCCGCAGAACGTGCTGTCGAGAGCAAAATATGGTAACTATACTCCCAATAAAAACAGTTAACAATTTAATTAAATGGATCACTAGGTGATGTATCATATTAGTACTCTCGTAACAGGCACAAATAGCCGACTTCAGACAATGGATTTATTAAGTTTTAGCCGCTTCCAATGGAACAGTGCCTCAGCCGGTATCGTAAACCCGGAAACGTAACTTAACAAACTGAACAATAATTCTACATATTTCCATTAATCATGAATGCTATTTTCCCTATGCGATTCGATGATCGTACTAATTATTATGTGCCTCCAAGCGAGGTCTGAAACAAGATGCATGTTATTCGTCCATAACTAGAACGTCGGCCAGAAATGACTGGAATATGCGGTAACGAGTTTATTTCCAGCGTGCCCATAGTTCCCTATGGAGTTTCGGAGATACTAATCTCCGTGTTGCTCAGATGTGGTCGTCAGACTGGCTTCCGAAGACCCTTGCGATGTCTGCCTTTGTCACCAGCTCTAAATTCTTTCATCTAGGAGTTTTTTCCCTATTGCCCGTATTACCTTGACGGCCACGTTCAACTTTGACTACCTCCAATCCCTTCTGTAAGCAAACGGCAGCAAAGCAGATAAGGCATAAAACTCGATGAATTTAGTCGAAACGCGGGTTGACACGGCCAATCTCTTTCGGAAGCGGGAGTGCTAATATCAAGGTCTAGCAGGATTCGATGCTGTCCGTCAGTCTTCGGTTCTTTTCGTTCCTTTGTAATCAGACTATAGCTATTTGCCATCTTGTGTCCGAAGACATGCGCCAAGAAGAAACAGGTGCTAATAAAAAAAAAAAAGAAAACTAGTTTTGGGAGCTGAAGAGGATTTGCCTGTCATCTAAACTTAATATAACCAAATCTCGTGTCACAGATAAAGTAACAGAGCTTGGCAAAGGGCTCCCCAAGGCTTGTGAGATTTCACTGGTGCAGGTGCTTGATCTACTTCAAGCGACTGATATATTAGCAAGTGGTGTTACATTGGTGGCATGCCAAAAAAAGAGCCGGCCATCAACGCACTTTTCGGACAGATTTTATTATCTAAGTATACGTATGCAGGAAATGAGGAAAAAAATACGAGCTGGCAAACGGAAATGCGTTTTTAAAGCAAGCAAATACATATTGGCCTTGTTAAGGCATACACATCACAAACTATGCCGCAATCGGAGCTGCGGAAAGCGTAACCGGAAAAGAAATTACAACGAAACGCAATGGGTCACACGCTTGGCGATTCCATGGATTATCTTGGATATTTTTTTAAAGTTAAAAACCGAACCAAATACGAATTATTACTTCTCCACTGCTAAATAATACGCTTTTTTGGCAAGGTATTTTAATGTTTGTTAGAGCTTCCGCTATCAAGTTGTACATGTCAGCCGAGTGGCTCATTCACAAATATCTTTTAACTCTTATAACGGATTAGTATACTAATTATACATATATACACAGACATACATATATATACGGACATATATACATAACTATATTCCGCAAAGCCTCCTCCACATCTATATGTAAGCAAATAATTTAATGATAGTAATTAATCATTTAATAGGGTTAATTGGAAACCTCTAGCCAACCGTAAGTACACTTGTTTCTTTAATTGTATGTACACATATAGGATCAAGTAAATATTTTTTGTTCTTTTTGGCTTTCTCTTGGGCGTTTACACGCAAATGCCTCTTTCGGTGTAGCCTTACAAGATGCCTTCCGACAAATTCGCGTTCATTCCCCACAGATGATCCCTCGAATAACCTGATGTATAATAAACTGACGTTTCTTTTCCGCACAATATTGCATGAGCAACCGCATGTGGAATACTCCGGTTGTCAGATCCTATGATCTCCTGAACAATTCATGTGTTCTCCTTTCGGGATTTCAATGGATCATCCACTCAAAGCTGTTCGCCGGCTTGGTAATAGCCTGTGGCTGATCAGGCGCCTTTCGTTAAAGCCATACGTTTCTCACATAACAACTTATTGAACGCGACCGAAGCTCAGTCTCTAGTGAAAATGCATCGCCGCTAGGACTGACGCACTTGTACAGGTTTTAAAAAAGGTGCAGTGCAGAACTTGCAGACGAAAAACCGGCTACTAAGTTTTATTTATATAGTATTCTATAGCATTATCTATTACTATTATAACTAAAAAAATCTACTACACTATGTTTATGTTACACGGTTATTATTTCCCGAATAAATATACACACATATCTATAAGTAAGTAAAGTAAAAGTTTTTAATGTCCACCTGCGGATCTGAATATTGCTTACATCGATAACGACTGAAAAAGGCAATTTAATTTATTCCATAATATACTTTCATTCCCATATATATGGTCTAATGGGGTATACGCCTATTGCTTGCAGAAGAAGAATGATCAAACTATAGAAATTCATGCTAGTCTTCTGGGTACTTTCTAGACGTAACTGATAATCGCGGCAGCGTTGCGACAGTAGGAAATTGAATGATTTTTACGCGGAACGGTATTCTGTCCAAAGGGACCACGGAGCGGGTCGCCTGATTTGGCAGCCAGCATCAGCATCTGTTGATTGTTTAATGTTTTCAATTATCCTTCTATGATAGCTTTCTGTTTGTTAGATTCACAATGAAGTCGGTTGAATTCCGGCGCGTTCTTGTTAGAAAACTATAGTCGAACAATAGTGATGAGTCAGACCTACTTCCGACTCATGGTTGTTTTTGGCTAGGTCCTTGGCAGGTTTATAGCCTGCCGTATTTATCATGTAAGTTACTATAACTGTAGATAACTCAATAAGGTCACTTCCTCCGCATAATATTTGTACGCGTTTCATTGACTCCGTTGTATGGATGACATGCTAACTAGAATTGAGGTATATTTAGTAGTGTTTTGTTATATGCGCTTAGTGTTTTCTCCCGTGCTGAGGACAAGCCTCTCGCTAACAGTAGGCTTTAAATGAGCAATTCGCAGTTAATCTTTACTCTCCGCAAAGAATCAATATTTACTGTTCGAATCTCGTGCTATATTTATCGTATTGCTCTGCGCAAAATTCGTTTTCGTTCTTCTTGGATATATAATTATCTTCAATAATAGACATGTAGCATCTAACCCACTGAACCAAGCATAAATAGGCAAATTCGTACTTTAAAAAAATGCAGCTCGTACACTTAATACACTTGGCCATACATTTCCAAATGATCCAAAGTAGGCGACATAAAACTACTCCGTTTGTAAATGTCTGTTTATTTCAATAGCACATATAGATAATTTGTCAAGAAACGATATCAACGCCAACAGTGAATTAAAGCGGTTTCATAGCTTCACACAACAACATCACCATTTACAGCCTAGCATTTCTACATACCTCCAGCTATTTATGAAGAACGATGGAAATTTCAAAGTAATTTTAGCCCACAAACGCAGCATGTTTTTGTCGACCAATTTCTGCTCAGTTGTTCGATTATAGTGTAAACTATCCCTTTATGCCGCCTTGCTCTAATGGTCTGCTAGGACAAAAAAACGACTTGCCGCGCTTGTTTTTATTTGCCCGTCCCGGGCCATTCTGACCGAGTGTACTATTGTAAGATTAATAGGTTTACTTATCTCTCTACCCGACGGCCTACCCTCTATTATCTATACGTGGTGCAGCCATCACGAGTATTGGGGCCGCGTACTCGCTAACGGACCAGCATCTATAATGAGTGCGATAGCTGCGACGCCGGGTCGGTCGCTGAGCTGATCCGGAACACGCGAACACGGTACCCAATTCGTGTCACCGTGGATGCAGTCAGCAAGGCTAGATCTCACGTTTATTGATCATCTTGCCCTGCTTCCCTACAGTTATTGCCCAGAAACTCGTAAAATACGTGTACTCAGCTGACGACTTCATTCTTCAAAATGTTTGACCAGCATGCAACACGTTTATATGCGTAATAGCGCTAATCTTTACCGTATCAGAATAATATATCGATAATATCATAGTGTTTGAGTGATGCATGATCAAAGCCGACGGCCGTGCATTAAAATAAACCACACAGTATAAGCAGTACCTGTTTATACTTCGAGCAAAAGCACAAGTTGTAGGCATAAAATATAGGCCATAATATACGACATAATGCAATCATACCTATATATCTATATGAAAATGACAGAATAGTATCTTCTACAAGTCCACCCATGATTACTGTGTGCTATTAGTGGTCAAGCCCAATGCAGGCCAGCGCGAACGATGCCAAGTCTTCATCAGCGCTCAATGTCGTTGACATCTTGCGTGGAAGCATGTGTGGGTATTTAAAGCGGGATCGCGTCTCCTGCAATTGGACTTTCGAACGTATGCCATAGATTAAATGTCTTCATAATGGGTAGAACCTTCTAAATTACATTACCTCTGTGAATTCGGAGCTTTGAATCCCTGTGCTCCAGTGTTGACGTACAATGTGATCTGTGGCTCAACGGGTTCCCAACGATGGGAAATTCAAATAAAATGAACGCGTCATAACTCCGCTGTGGGCTGGATTTAAAACCGATAAAAAACTGTGCCGCAGAAGCCGGCCTCTGAATGTATATTTTGGCTCCAGCGAGTGGCCTTTCTAGGAAGATCACAGTTGCGTATGCAGTGATCGTATAGCGCCTCTCTGCTTCAAGCACCGAGCAAGCGGAGCTCAATGTATATCTAACGAAGTCGCTGCACGTCCTTAGGTACAGCTGTTTATTGCTATTCTAGAATGGCGTTATCACTGCTGGAACTAAGCAGGACAGTTTTTCAAGGGAAATTTTTAGGGGATCTAGATTAAGGGAACATTACTAAATTCCGAGAAACGGGCCACGCCGGTACCATCCAACAAGATGGCCAGGAACACTATAAAACGCACAAGATTCAACCATTTCTAGTGTGAAAGTTTAGGAAATTTTGTATTATAATCATCAAAGAGTAAGCTAACTAACCATTTTTCCAGATTCAGAAGCAAACAACTAAAGGCAAAACATTACTTTTTTAACATTTATGTTGACGAATGGCTGTCTCGACCTCTTAAGTGGTCCTTTTTCTGTTTTTTGAGGTATCTAGGATGACTATTACGTCGCTTGTAGGCGTATATAAATCATATGATGAGCCAGTAACGCGGCGTTTACTAGACAAATGCCCCTTTTTAAGGTCCATAGCCTCACGATCTCGTTGTGAAGTGTGGTAGGATAGCTAGGTAGATAAAGCGGATTGTAACTGGCCACTCTCTTCAAGGCCATATTTTAGAATTATGATGTTGAAATCGGAGTGAAATATTTAGATCTGTCTGAGGAGATTGGACGAGGAATATTATATTGCACCAGTAGTTACAAAAGACTAGAGGCACTAAGTTCTGTATCTTGACGCGGGCTGGAACATTGTGCAGCTCCTAAGGTAAACGTTTTCTAAAAATAGATGAATCTGTATATGTAAGCTGTTTCAAGTTCCGGGCTGTGCTAGTCATCACTCCGTTATATTAGTATTAGTATAACCAGACAGAAAACGCAATACAATTGTAGTATTTGGCCTACGGTAGGCATTCGAGGCTCCTTAATTTCGACCACATCTGTTCTCTTAACAACATCAAGGTTTTTTTTGACTCCTGTCGAAATAGATATACATTTACAGTGCCTGTTCTACAATAATAAACGTAGCGTTAATAATTTTGTCGGATTTTGTATCGCCTATCTAACAATCGACTTTAATTGATGACCCTTTCGTTCACGTGGCAAAATACGAATGTGGTTTCATGGCGCAAGTGACAGGCCTGGAAAGCGTCCAAAGAGAATCCGCAAAATTCTACACAGAGAACCAGAACGAGGTACATGGAAGGAAATTAAATGGGGCTATGTCTTACAGCACTCAGGCCCATTTAGGACGAAAGAATGAATTCGAGCAAAGAGAACAGACGATATCGACTGCGTGTTGCACGGAGACCGACACATCAGTTCTTGAGGTAGTCGATTTCGATGATGTTCCTTGATTGCTTTCTTTTTCGCTCTCTCTGTCACTCATTAATGCGCGCGTTCTTTCTATCGAGATACCATCTCATTCGAGAGTTTTTCTCCCGGTTAAAGCGAGTTTCCCTTTTAGTTTTCCTGAAGCCACTACTCTGCTTCGTAATGACATTCATCAGGAAAAAGCACGCCTGAGGGCTCCTCGCCGGTTTAGAGCAGAGGCAGGGGTTAAGAAACCGACTGAAAGGGGAAGTTGCTCCGTCAGGGCGAAACTTACATGGAATAGAATCGCTGGGACATATCTAGTTGTAGTCACAAACGAAGAACTAATGATAAAGCTGACAATGCAAAGTACGAATGACTGATGCGGGAGACCAAGAACAACCAAGCCCTATTCCATCCCAATTTTGCACATATTGTTTCGGTGATACAGGATTTCCTATCACTTCATAACTACATGAAATACTGTAGAAGGATACTTCTAACATTTCTAGCCTAGTACAGAGCCATCGCAGAGGGCAGCGACGGCTCTGTACTTCAACTTACCTTTCCTAACGTCTTATTCCTATAACTTCAAAGGCTTTTCATTATTCACTTATTCACTTCAAAGGCTCTCCACCAGCTGTGCCATGTTTTTTTTATTTGCTTATGAGTTCTTTCTCACCCAGCCAGTCCAACTCACTTCTGGGTAAGCTTCCTCGTAGCACAGGTTTCGTGCTAAATATCTTATCTTGCGTCTTTCCATTTCTGCCACTATCTTCGAAGTGTCTCAAGCGCCTTCTTCATTACTTCGGTTCTCTTGTACGAGGCTCTTATCAAGCCAGCTAGAGGTTTCATTTAGCTGGCTCCCAAAGGCAGCGTGTCTGCTAACTTATCCCGATTAGCCGACGGTGTGTATAGGTGTGCATATGTGTACGTTCCGGCCGATAATGGAGCGTCGTTGGCCTTGACGGCCCTTTCTGTTTACTATATTTGCGCGTTCTCAATGTTTTGTATTGACAGCGTAACACTGCTGCGGATATAAAGGCAATCTGTTGAAAAGTGGGATAGGTGTTGACGATATTTGTTGAGGACGGCTTATTTCGCGGACAAACACATGTCCTTATGCTCTGCTTCTAGCACTCTTTTGCACACACACACACACACACAAAACTGCTTACAAACAGCAAGCTACACACCGCCTGGTTGCCTTGTCTAACTCCTTCATTCTTCTGTTGCCCCCATACCTGGAAAGCTAGAAGCTCCCTAACCGCGTCCGCCTATCTGTACCGTGTCCCGCTAAGTTTTCGGTGTACGTTGTTTTTATCGTTGTCATCTAGGTCTGGCGTAAGATCTGAACATCTCGAGGCGTCTTTTAAAACTCTTCTAATTGTCATATTGTTACCCCAGTAGTCTAACTAGTTGCTCTTTACCGTTTTCTTATTTAGAATCATCTTTGTCACAGGAAGGAAATCGACCATTTTGAAGACTGGAATCCGGTTCGCCTTTTACTGTTTTAACATACGTGACGCCCTTTGTACAAATTAATCTCTTTATTGCGAGTGGCGAAATGAAAAAGCTACAGACAATGTAGCATAAACGACTACATTTTCTATTACTGCGTTTCTTCCGCCAGGGTCCCTATTCTGTCGTGAATGAACTAATGCAGGCAGGATACCTTAAAGTAAAAAGCTAATAGGATACAGGAAAAATATAAAGTTTAACAGGCGGGAACGCAACAGATATGAAGTAATATTGGCTGAATGCTATCAACACAAAGAACCGGCTTCGCTGTGCCCTATCCTTAAAAAATCATATTAATTCATTTTTTGTTCCTAATCTTATTGTTTTCTTCGCTCACATTCGAGATAATTTTCCATCTTTGGCTAATGTGAAGTCGTCAGCTCTTCGTAGCGGCTTTGACCAAGAAAAAAGAAGGAGTCCACAGAAAACCTTATAAAGCAGCCGTCCTCAAAACGAGCCTTGCCCTCTTTTCGCTGTGAATTCTCGCTAAATTTTATTGACGAAGATATCATACCAAAAGGACGAACTTGAGAATAGAAGGCAGAGAGATCGACCAAAAGCGAGTTTATGCCTATAGAGATCTTCTCCCCTTCTGGAACTCTGGTTGTTTGCTGTTTCAGTACTGCTCATTAAAGGCAGCCGCCAGCAGTAAGGAATTGCGCTGTAATAAAGTAGCTCTTTTCATCATGTTAGGCCAACTCTTCTGGCTCTTTGGGCCTTCTCATGAGCCGAGCAGCGAAGAACTCGCCAATGATTGTGCGTGCGCTCTAAGCCAAAACGATTACGTTCCACGATCATCCGTCTCGCCACTACTTCTACTACAGTTTCGCTGAGCGGGCTAGAATCGACGATAGAAAGAGAAAAGGGCAAATTGTGATAGCTGACAGCTGTCTGCTAGCAGCCTTCACTTCGGAAGAATTTTTTAGCAAGGGGCCTGGCAAGCTGGCGGCAACGACCTACCATTCTATCTCTTCGGCTGTTTCTCCAGTAAAGTTTGGAAATAAGCACTCGCAAGCAGAGAATCTGTTCCTCTCCTCCCTTAAATCCCCCCCCCCTCGACGTCCAGTCCCGAGGCCGAAACGACGGAACAAAGGATCTAGCTGCGAGATGATGAACATGCGAAGGACCATGTGGGGGCTAGAGAAGAAAAACGAAACACACCGAATTAGGAAATTACAAGCGGAAGCTGGAAGTCGTTGGCTGCCATTTTGTCCGCCTGCAGTTATTTCAGAGAGCCCGCGGTCTTCCGCTCCCCCCGGGAGGGCATAACACAGCCTGTTCGCTGTCTTCTGCTGTCGCATTCGCGGCCAGCGCACGGCTAACCGATTTGGCATTAGTGCAATGTCGTTGTTGTAGACATTGAAACGTCATAGCTGAAAGGCCGGTTGTCGATTTGCTTCAAGAGGGATGCTGTTGTGCGACGGGACTGTCTGTTACTTCAATCGATCTATAGGGTATTACATTTGATTTAGTCAATTTGAAGGCTCACGGAGTAACTAGAATGTTTGAAGCGTCAATGGAGCGTTGTGATATGACACAAACAACCTACATGGAGTAGTTAAGATAGTGAAGTGTAACAAACATAGTGAAAATGGACTGTTTCTGGGGCTGATTAGTCTAGATATGTTATGAGCGTTCCATCAGAGATGCTGAAGAGCATTTGATATCTCGGGCTGAACAGAGATGGTAGAACTGGATGCTAGAAGATCTTATTATATGAACGCTTAGTGAGAAGGAAACGATTTTGCAGTCACTGCCAACTTCACAAATCAAAAAAATTCCTAGGCTTTTCTTCGCATGAATATGTACTTTTCCATTAAAGTGGCCGAAGGAACTGCTTGTCTTCCAAAATACATACTAATGATTTTCTTTTGATCATTACACCATGATGCATTTTTTTCTTTCTTAACGAAAGTATTTGTATATGTAAGTCGAATTTAAAACCGATGTTTAGAGATGAAAATTAATATTTTTCAAAAAAATTCTCAAAAAAAAAGGAATTATTATTACGATGATAGGGAATCTTCTCTGCAAGGAAATGACAGAAACTTTACAGAAACGTCTTGCTCAGTAAAACTGGGTTCGGTTTAATACGACGGGCAAATAAAAAGCAAACGTTACCAGTTTATATTTTATTCTGCATATTTTTTCTAGCCCCGAAGTAATAAAGGTTGCTAAACGTTACCCGGCAACTAGGATCTGCACCGGTCTTTGCATCACGCATAACAGCTACTGATTCGAAGAACTGGATAAAAATGCTTTAAAGTGACGGTGCAGATAACCGAAAACTTGAATGCTAACGAAACCTCAGTTCTGAAATAGCAATCATATTAATCAGAAGCTTTCGAATTTTTCGATCTTATTCGCGAATGCTACGTCCATTCAGGGAACAAAGAGCATCAAAATTAACAAAAAAGTGTCACCCATATAGGCGAACGCGACGAGCTACAATTCCTGCTCTAGAATGCTTAAAGCACGCAAGCTAATAAGTTATTTACAACTGCGCCTGGTGATTGGTCGATGGCCGTTGCTAGCCTTTGGATGCAGCCAGGATATCTATACGTACCTGAAGCCGTTACCCGCCCCACGACGTCGTCCTTTCGTTCAATGAAGGACGGAGGATATGCGCTGCTGCTGCTATTTTTAGTAACGTTAGCTGCGGCGAAAGATCGGCCGCAAACTCTTCTGCCCACTAAACGGCGGCAATCAGCCTTTTGAAATGAAGCTTAGTGGCGCGAAACCGGTAGCAGTTGGCTCCCTTTCGTCCCTTATTTAACAAGTGACGAATCCTGAAACGAAGATATCCAGCTGACTAGACGACGAAGCGGCAGTGGCACCGGCTGACAGGCGATTGACGCGTAGTACCATCAGACGAAACGATTGTTTGCTGTTTATTCTCGCAGATACCACACATCTTTCTCCGCCTCCACCATATGTCACAACTTTCCGTAGTTGAGAAACTTGTTGCTATCTTCTTCCGCTGATTCGTTTGTCACCCTTTTTGCTGTTACTACGACTATTGAATTCGTCGACTCTTTCTCCGCTTGTTTCTTCTGCTACTGCCGCCTTAAAGGCTTTTTGTTTTTTCTGCCTTTAGGAAAAACAGCGATAGCGAGAAGGAAAAGCACATAAGTGAGACTAGAAGCTGCATCTTTTCTGATGTTTGTTAAGGAAAGCCACTAGGACTGACATCGTAGAACTAGGACTAGGCTTATTCTTATCTGCTTGTTCCCAGCGATTTGAGAGCGTTTACGAGAAGTGTTAGCGATTAGAAATGTAGGTTGAGTTATGTTATTGTTATACAATCAATATTTTTATTTTAGCTCTCAGTTGTCCTAGAAGATACGCTGCCGCCGTAAACGTCTCTTAAAGGATATACGAATCAAAATGATATAGTTAGAGCATGAGAATGGTTAGGAAAAAGACTATAAGCCTGTGATACTGCGTTTTATAGGATTGTGACAATATACTACCTTCGCTGATGTTTATGCATACTCCATTCGCAGACTGGTGATGTTCGGTAGCTATGTGGGCGGCTTAGAGATGGGAAAATCATGGACCACCACTAATTAAAACGATAAACATGACGAGTACCGTAATCCGTATGAACAGTAATTATTTAGCGCGCAGACTTTCACGGCGTAAAGTTCAAATCCATTATTACCTTTTCAATTTCAGATAGAGATTTAATTTCATACTCACAACAATAGAGTTACGTCGTATGTGTTGCCTCATTTTTGAGCAGTTTCTAAAAGTGTGCTATCAAGCAAGCGTCACCAGCTTCACCGATGTGAACTCAGACCGCGCCGCTTCATCTGCTCCGGCGTGTCGTGGATGGAACAACATGACCCAATGATGCAAAAGCCTAAACGGTTTTTTTCCGCTTCATCCCGATATCTTCTAATCACGTAAAAGCATATGGTAGTTGTATCACGATATCGTCGAGGATACATGGAACCGTAGATACATTTCTGAACCTTTCAGGATTTTTTCGCCTAACTCACAAGCTTCCCGCGATCATTCTCGACTTTACTGTCGTCTTTTAGGCTATGCTCTTGCGGTCCGTGTTACGCCTGATATCGAGATGGGATTAATTATTCCATAACCTGTGTATATGTCTTTGAAGCTGAGGGAAGTTTGTCAGTTGATGGTCTTCTAGGCACGTTGTGTTTCCTCCGTTTTATTTGGTCTTTTATATAGAACGCGGAAACGGCAATTTGTTTCAGACGAACCCTTCGGTGTTTTTCCAGCTGACGAAAGAATTGAAACGTTTTCGAATCAGAGTGTACCAATATACAGCCATTGCCGTGTCCTTTCGCTACCGATCAATGTTCGTGACGCTCATGATTAGGTTGGCGAAATGATCGATAGCAAGCTGGCATCACCGGTGAGTAACCAAATTACAAGAGTCCACGTATCGGGTTGCCTAAACTGCTCTTGGGGCGCTCGTAGCAGACGACGTTAACTACCCCTCCCACCCTCCTTCACTAGGGCGGAAAGTATAGAGAGCATTTTCTACCACAAACGTTGGTATTTGTGGGCTAGTAATGACTGTACGATATCCAGGATAATTGTGTTGTCATATGTAGATTCTCCCTTCCATCATGTTACGAATGAGTACCAAACGTTTTCCAGCATCTGCCGTTAGTTTGAAGTTCCGTCGAATGCGGGTGAGGCCCCAAACGCGATTCCGACGGTGCATGCGGCCGGGGGACGGGGGGTGTACATAATAAGTGGGTGGGCCATTGCGATGCGACAAAACTTCGAGTTCCAATTCAGCTGACTCTATAGTTTGCGAGTTGCATCTGCTTAGTATGCTTACGGTAGCACAGAGTTGTATACCAATAGTCCCATTTAAAGCAAGAAGAGCATGGCAGATAAATCGCTGTAAAGGATCATTCATATGATCGGCTAGATACAACGGCCGTGAACAGTGTCATGAAGTTAGGATGACATTGGGGAAGCACAAGATCAGTTTGCAGGTCACTAAAGATGGTATGATTATTCCAGGAACTGCTGTAAAAAACGTATATTCTTTGGAGATCTCAAACTATTTTACGTTAGTGTTTTTAAAAATTATTTTTAATGTGTTTTTTTTTTGTTTTAGTATTAAACTAGAATTGAAATTGTTTTTGTAGCATTCCCAGTCATGTATCAATATGCTTTTAACAGCAATTTAGTTAAAAAGAATCTAAATTTAATTTGCCCAATAAAACTATAGAAGTACAATGCCATTTTTGACTCGTTTAGGTAGACTGGCTAAACATTTGGCTAAAAAAAAGGGCGTGGGCCACATTTTTGAACCACACCAATGATGCATAAACACTACAAAAACTATGAACAAATTCAAATTCCTTTATATAATATTTTATAGCTTCCTACTACGACGAATAGCTAAGATCTATGCAAAGCCCGTTAGTCAAAAGAAGACCGTCAATGAGGGGGAAAATCACAAACGGAAACAAATAGGCTTTTCAGGCTTATTGGCTAAAATGGCTTACTAATCTGATTTGTTCGAAACGTGCCAAAAGTCTCTAAAGTATAAGCCCGAATTTCAGGCACGAAAATAGTGTAATTTTAAAAACAGATCGAATAAGGGGAAAAATCCGATTTTTTGTACATTTCATAGTTAACTTTGCTGAACTTTTATATATTTACACGTGCTGTATATATAAATAAATGTGACGTGGTGATCGCGTTTGTCGAAAGAAATCCATCGAGAAGGCAGATTTTTCAACATATAATAGAAAAGGAAAGCTTGTCATTTAATCTGCTTTCGGATTTCGGCACAGCTCATTATCAAAGGCCAACATCAGCAAGGTCGCTGCGGCTTGGTATGGCCCGTTCTTTTCTAGAGTAGGCACGCTTCGAATGTGTTTATAGGTTCGAAATAGAAAATGTTAGTGTTGGTAAAACAGCAGACGCCAATGATTAGTATGCTACCTAGTGGATTTGTATATGTATAACATGGAAGCAACGATAATGAACAAAACATAACGACTGATGTCTTCCGTCCATACGAATGAAAATTACTTGCTTCCAGTTAAGAAATGCATTTTAATGCAGCCACTATTTCGCCAACGGTCGCATCGCTATGTTGCCCCGGTCAGGTAGTAGTGCTAAGTGTACACGAGTTCAGTTTAAAGTACTATGCCTTAGATACCGGTCTAGTGTACGCTCTATACGGTCAGTACTGATTCGTTTAGCCTGTAGCTCAAGCAGGCCAAACCGGGGTCATAGAATATGAACATCAATTTCTTGGCAGTAACGATTGCACCATTGAGAGCGCGAATGTTTTTACATTAAAAGATCTAATTCTCTCCCATAAGACCAGCTATCTATGACATAACAAATAAACATGCTAAAGCAGTGATAAAGCGAAGCAGCTATTGTTCTTACCTTGTTCTCACTTCCGTATGAAACAGGTGGGGAGATTGAGCCCTTCGTAATTTCGCGCAATCATCCGGTAGGGGAAACAAACCGTTTGTGTTTCGAATGGGCAGCGTTCGGTCCATGAACGAGTCGATCCAGAACAGGTAACCAGTATCCAATCTACTCGATTGGCTAGGCACCCCACTCTTGGTCCACGCCCGTTCTTTCTATCCGTACTGTTATAACGATTAAGTGAGTCGTTTAGGTCCAATTTGCGATATAGGCCTGCGCGCCCGTTTTGCGCTTCCTTCAATTGCCAGCATTCGCGACCCGTCGAAACAATAATGTTCTCTTCGAACGGCCCGATGCTGGCAAGTAATAACGGAGGCGACGCTGTTTCTTTTGGCTGAATTGAGCCGACGTATACGAACAAGGACGCCGTTACTGGACTGTATCAACCGAAGTAACTCTGGAAGGGTTTCAGTGCTCTGAAGTGACGTATATATACAACAAGTACGTTTAAGTTGGAACAGGTAAAGCGGACGGGTTAAAAAGCAAGATCTGAATAAGTGACTCAAAAGAGTACGTCGCTACGCTTCTACGCAAACTGTAGTAAAGATGATCTTAGAAATGGAATCCAAGCTGACCTACACACCTTACTGCTATACAATAAAACTTTACATAAAGTTCATTATTTCTCTATAGAATCGCGTGTGCGGGATGAAATTGAGAAAAAAAAAAAGCCATAGAAACAGTAGATCCTTAAATAGAACCAAACTTTATAGATTAGGGCTATGGAACGAGTTCGATAGGTACGACGAACCAAGGCACGAGTTTTCCCTACCTAAATCAGTGCTTTGAAGCAATTCAACATGCGATAACAGTTGATATCAACTCTATAATTAATCTAGAAGAACTAGCATAAGAGGATGTTGTAAAAACGACTACTTTCGGAAAAAGTTACGTGTATCCTATCTAGCCTAAAAATTCTTATTATCAGTCGATCAACCCCTATCCAAAAAGAAGGGGTTCGAATTTTCTAAAAAGGTAATTCATATTAACTGGCTAAACTCACATGCCTCGATCTCGTTAGTCTATTCGCAAAGCTAGTTTTTTGCAAGAACTGTACAAGTGTGCAAGACGACGTCAGCACCTGCGTCACAACATGCGCCATCATGGGGTGTACGACGATGCATCTTACTCTGTTCAGCATCCATTTGCGACGCTGTGTGCAGGTTACCACATAACACAATCTGGTTACCTGCTCGCTCTTATCTTCCTTTCCCATCTTCACAGACACGCTCCCTCTTACTTTCTAAGACTATTTGTTCGGTGGCGACGGCAAGAGCGTTTCGTCGAGATGCAAATTCATTACAATCCTTGTCATGGGAGTTAGGGCTAATTGCGGCCTCCACAGGGTCTAGCCGTACAGGTAGTCGTTAACACTGTTACTGGGGCCTTTACGGCCTTAACAATGTCATTACAGGCTATTAAATTGCGTCACCACCGACCACCTCAGGCTAACGCAGGATAGCGGGGCGTAGCTCGATTTGTCTGCGTTGAAAAGGTGAAACCCAATGAATCTCCAGTGATTACTAAGTAAGCTGGTTCAAAAAGGAGACTAAGCCAAGGACCAATCATATCCCCTTTCTTGCTCTAGCCGCTTTCTGCATTTCCTTACTCCTTCTCCTGTTCTTTTTTCCTGTATGGTGTAGCTACGGCTTGGTACAAACCGTAGCTACACCATATCGCCGTGTAGGATATTGTTGTTGCTAGAGTTGAAGATAGGCCCTGTTGTAACACTTCTTCGGACTCGTAAGGCCACGTAGTTAACAACTAAATGAACAAAGAAAATCATCTAGTGTTTGACTCAAATCTGTTTACCTTTCATATAAAGTGATGTAGCGTGCGTTGAACGCGTGAAAATTGTCGTTTTGTTGGGCTCATCTATTGCAGGTGCAGTCGGCAACACCAGAAGCTAAACAGAAAGAAATAACATTCAACATCAGATGGTACAATTAAATAGGCGGAGATGAATTTCTAGATATTAAGGTAAATATAACATTTTTATAGACAGGCTATGGATTATGTTCGATGTGGTATTAGGTCGATAGTTGCGGACCCCGTAGAATCATTGCGACTTATGTTTAAGCGATACTTTTAGGTCTGCCTCATCTACAAGCACTTAGCAAATACTACAAGCCAAGCGCTTATCACTAGAGTTTTCCCATTTCACAGAAAATGCACTGCTCGATAAGCAAACACTATTTCGCGTAGAGTTCGTACTGAAAGACACTTACTTGATCGACGCCAATAATTTCGGTGGTATATTGTAAACGTTTCTTGGTAGGCCAATTTGAGTTTGTACTGGAAATTACTCAAATCTCACTGTTCCGTCGAGGGGACTTTAGTCTGTCCCGCCAATATTAGCCACACAGCTGACCTACTTGTTTGCCCAATCTACGCCCTTTGGACGTTCCCCGATACCTCTAGAAGTGGACATGATACTGCCCTTGTACACATAAGTAAAAACTCCACTAGTAATTCTGTCCATAAAGACTAAATCTTTTATGAAACGTTGCATCCGCAATCAGCTTATAATTCATTTCCGGATTATTTATCAGAAACAGAGGACGGCTTGCTTAGCTGAAGATGCAGAGAGCTGCTATTTGACACACAGGCTCATACACGTACAGGAGCTTATCTTGATGTAGCGGAAGCTTTTTATCTCTTGTCATTAGGATTTCTTCGAACGTTGATTTCCATAAAATTGTCTGTAAATGCGAAATCTTGGTTCTAGTCGACAGATCATTATTAGTCGAATATAGCGTTATAAAGGGATGGGTGCTGCAGTAGATGCGTGCATAAATGTTATTCTAAACTCTATTGTTATAAAGCCGACTTCAATGGCTACGTATGGCTACGGGATTGATGTAGATTTCTCTCATATGTTTGCAGTCGTAAAAAGCTGTGCGATGGAATCGTTTTAATAGCAAGGCCATTATAATGGCAATTGGTGCTGTCCGGATCATAAAACCAGACAAGATAAAAATGACTATCGGCGGAACTGTAACATAGATTCTTTTTTATGCAAAGGCTTGAACTTAGCCAGTGATATACTCTACTGGGAAACACACTTCCAAGCCAATAAATTCAATTGTTTTCAATATGCCACTATTCTGGCCACATTGAAATGACTAAAAGCGCAGCACCAGACGATCAGTTCTCTATACTATATCAGACGCTGCTTAAATCCAATCTCACTTTTGCAACAGCAGGTTGAATTACGACTCATGAGACCGATTAAAAATCCTACGAAACAATGCCCATAGAGTTATTTTCTATGTTCCGGAATCTCGCAGCATAAGGTATATATACAAGCCCCGTGGCATAATAACTATTGAGGATATCTGTCCATACAATTCTGCACGCTCTGAAAAAACTAATCCAAACAGATATAATAGCCGGCCTAATTGAGCGGGACGTTATTGCATGTCTTGCTATTCTGCACCTACAAGCTAATAAAACAATGTTTGCCCTGCCCTCCTCGCGATTAATAAATATTTACTCGAAACAACTTAGCGCTCGCAGTTCATTCGTTCGGTTATTTCAAAGCCTTCCACAGGCCTTGTCCTACATGAATCTGGTCGTTTACGTAAGGGCTAAAATATTCGTAGTATTATTCATTGTTATTTCCTGATCTCTTCACATATTCTGGGTATACCGTAATGGAATCAGACTTTTAAACCAAGAAAATAATGTGTAACAACAACAACAACAACAACAACAACAGTAATAATGTGTAATGTACGTGGACGTTACGCGACCTCTTTTAGAGTTATTCGTAACTCAGCTCCTTAGTTAAACTCTTGCCTTTATGGTAGCTCATTAAAGATTCAATTGATAAAAACTCCCTTCCCAATCGAATGCATCAGACATCAATAATCTATGCAAAGTTGCTATTGTCAGCATAAAGCCATTTGTTTGTCAAGGGCGCACAGCCCTCCCTACAACATAATGCTGTATTTGTCGTAAAAGACAGACTTTTATTCGTAATAAAAGTGCGATGTGGAAAACAAATTAGCATGAATACATATTTAATACTCCGGTTCATGCTCTCTCGATTTCATTTAGATATATGTAATTACGCGAAGACTGCGCGACAGATCGATTTTGAAATACGCGGGTTGGCATATCTGATTTTGAAAAGTTGGCGCGACCACATGAATACTCCATCGTCGCAACGATGAAGAACTTATCTTCGCTCGTCAAGAGCTATGTATAACCCGCACATTTCGTGAATTAAGTAAACTGCAGCTGACACAAAAAACACTGCAAAACTTACAGAAAAAAAAATCTGATAGACAGTTAATACTAAAATAGAAAAACTATTCATATAGAAATCTAAAAAAAAGGTATATTTTTTAATATTTTCTAAAGATGTATATATTTTTGAATGCGGAACAGAGTCGATCTATAATTACCGAAACTGTAAAGATGGAAAAAAGGATAATCTCTTCGGATATGCCCCAGCGGTATGAGACACAGTACTAGTTAGCCCTCTTCAACATCGGAACGACTTGACAATATTACAAGGTCGTTCGCAGCTTAAATCTATTAGGTTTCTAATTCCGTTAGAAGGCCGAGATAGGACACGTTGACAGCGTTCGTCTGCATAAAAGGTTACGTTACGAAAAGTCTAATTCTGAGCTAAAAAAAAACTCAGCCGAACCAAGTCATGAAAAATGAAATTCACAACACTGTACTTGTACAAGTAACTTATCCAACTTTTTTGGTGTTCATTTTTCCCTGCGTAGATTCTCCCATAAAGTTAATCGTAGTTCCGCACTTTCTAGTTTTCTGCACGCTTTACATTGTTGAAAATAGTAGTTGACGGAATCGCGATCTTTCGCATTCTGTAACTTTAACAGAATCAGTTTGGTTAGTGCCACTTGCCAGCCTCATGCAAGGAACCTTCGAACAAGATCTAGAGGTTGAAAGGGAAAGTCAACTGCCAGGGGGAAAACCTTGTCGAGTGGCATGGACAACGGGCGCCAAAGGCAGTATTGGAAGGAAAAGGTGCTTAGGCCAATGGAATAGTGAAACATGGCCATCGAAGCTCGTTCTCGATCAGGAGATAATCACGATTGCACGGAACGCTAATACCAAACCGATTAACCTACTAAGTACTGTTATCGATAGATGGATTGTTTACTGTTTCATTAAACGTCTTAAGAACGTTGCTACGGTCTAATGTAATCGGTTAGCTTTAAATGTAGATTACGGAAAAGAAATTTCTCGCTAATTAGTGGATTATGTATAATGTGTTTAGCTCTATTCTTCTTTTGGTCGCTTGCATCGAATGGACAACTGAACAGCTACACAGGTATTATGGAAACAAACCGTTGGAGTATTTCAAACATGAAATATACCAATCTTAACAATACGGCTATACATTGGGATGCATGTATCGTATTCTATTTACAAATCTTAAAATCTAACGCGTGCTAGAGATCAGCCGTCAAATTCAATATGGCTAACGCTACCATTGCGAGGTTAAACTCGTGCCATTCCTTCAGGTGTGCGAGCGTCTCCAGAGGTTCCTGTAGTAGCCCCTCATGGTAACGAAAAGGGTATGTCGACCAAGAGGAGGTTATTAAGAATGAAAGCTTTTAAGGACATAATTCTATAGTAAATACATGTTTGCAATGTTGCCCAGCAACGAATGAGGTAAGGCCGTGCTTGGTTGAGCATCTACGACATCTTCTGTTTTACTATTGTATATTGCGTAAAAACTAATATGAACATATCAGTTAAAAATAGTAAGCTACTAATACAGACGCCACTGTGGGCTGGTGACAAACCGATCTTTTTCAAGCGTAGAACACTCAACCAAGCTATCGTACTATTTTCATTTAACAATAAGAGTACGTCCATACGAAAATTGTGTTACAACATTGGAAATTATTGATGTCATTGTTACTATGGCGTTACTATGGCTTCTGATCGACTGCCTTAAAAGCCTTTGCGTTCTGATGAAGTGAACAAGCCATGTTCAGGTCCATGATAATGGAAATAATCGAAGATTATAGTAATAAAAGGTACCGACACCTTTAACAGGTTGCCAACTATACCTGTAGTTTAATCTCTATATCGCAGAAGACGTAGACAAAAAAAAACTAGAGCATAAGTAGAATCCTAATCGAAATTCAATAACGCCATTCGTCCATAGTTATGCGCTCCGACGCCGAAGTTAAGGAACGTGAAGCTTGAAAATAGTTAACAGGCTTCACGGTAATCTTTTGTGGTAAAGTATTACTTCTACCTACTTCAAAAGGGATGCAATGTCGAAGCGTCGTCTTTCTACTACCTCTAATCAGTAATATAATAATATAGTAATAGTACTAATTATAATAATTGGGCTTGCTTAAGCTAACGGATTTGAGCCACGCTAAACCCACATCAAATAAATATATCCGCAATATTAATGCGTTTGTCTGATTAATGAGATAGGCTCGATTCTGCACCGAGACGCTCTCTGGCACTCCGTTGGGAGTATCTATAAAAAAAGCACAAACGTCCATTTAGATAACTCGTAGTCGCAAACTAGAGACAGCTTTGAGTCAGTTACTGGAAAACGTTTCTTTTTTTTTTTCTTATATCGTCAGATAAATACGATTTGTTGAAGTTATTAACGGCTGTTTTAATAACAGGCTTTGTGTGTGGCAATTTTTTATCAGATTTTAAAAGCCTGGAAGCTAATTAAGATTAAATAGTCCGGTTTCTCCTATTATATATATGCTTAGTGCCTGGAAAAATCTGAGGGATACTTCTATGTGGCTTCTACAACCGCCCTTAAATTACCCGGGTAGAAAAACGGTTCTCAAAAAAATTGAATTGATATAGGCGCGAATCTGATAATATTGTTCATTTTAATGTTTCCAGAAATTCTCCGGATTTCAAAAACTTCAATCGCACTTTTGGCTGATTTGTGATCAGTTTCTATTGGGAAACCTTTCCCCATACAGTAATGCGCACACCTTAATACGATCGACACTTAAGCGCTCTCCGTAACAGTTTGACCCTTCCTCAAGTACCTTATATTGGCATATATTTACATTTAAGCAATGTATTTGCTATGGGACAATAAAACATACACTGTTAATTGCTAAATCAACAGTCCGCTCTAGCTCATCATATGAACATCACTAGTCCATTACTCCATATCGACTGGGAAAGTCAATGACGAGTTGCCTTATGAGAATCTACGTTATCATCTGAATTTCCTCCTGTTACGTCGTAGCACGTATCAGCACTACAATACAAGGGTAATCTCGTTCGGACGCATAGAGTAACTACTAGCCTAGATAGTTTGACTTTGACGTCAGATTCCGCTGCCTAATGTCGACTGCTGGCGGCCTCTTCCAGCAAGACCCGGTTAGATCCAGATCACCTTATTAACTAACCCTAATCTTAGCAGGTGAACACGGCTAGACCGCATCAGCATCGATACTGAGGTAATTGTTAACTTGTTTTCTGTTGCACTTCTGCAGAAAGTTGACGCACGAGTAAATATCCGTATGCATAAACAGACACATAGATACTGTCCAGCTATAAGTCGAGCTGTTATCGCTATCGGGAAACATTTACTCGAAATAAGCAACCAGAAATTACATTTCTGGTTGCTTATTACATTCTACTCATACATTTTCTATATAATAATTTCACTAAAAAGACACTTACGATGCCAAATGAAGTCAAATATGAAAATGAAGTGGTCCACGAGTACGTTATGATGTTTATTTGTTCGACAGACAGGCCGCAGCTAGAACATCCACATAGAGCCCATTTACGTCGTTTTCTAACGATAATTTTATCGCGTTTATGGCGAGGCGTTTATTTATCGAAGGCTATCGACGATTGGATCGTAACATTGGATGCTCTTCGTACCAATCGGCTGGCGCTTTGCTTATTCGGGTACCATCCAGGTACTCAGCTCGTGAGAGCCGGTAGCAATGAATGCTCGCTGTGCGACTTCATCAGCCTCGTTTGCTCAATGCTTTTAGCTTAAATTAAAAATGGTCATAACATAGAAATTACACTAACAGAGTAACCAGTTGTTGATCGGCTGAAAAGTATACAACTTGACCCAAACATTCTGTTGACACCACCCCAGATTGCAACCGCAAAATTACCAATCTGATGATTCTATTTGGATTTTATTGTTGAAACCTTATTGAAACAGGTAATATTGTAAAATAGCTGTCCTTGTGGCAGCTAACGTGTGCGACAGTTGTTTACTAGCTATCGATATATGTATATGTAGGGCGGGAGAAACGTTGCTCATACTGATTTACTCATGGATTTGCTTTTTTGGTTATGCGTGTTGCATGCTATCTAAACGGTTATGAAACAGAGACTCTTCAGCTTTCAAGTAGCGTTTTAAAATTGTCAGCAGATTTTTCCCACCGAGTTTGGATTCAGATCTTCAGATCAGTCCTTGTTCTTCAGTGTTGTGACTTACATGGGATAGTAGAATTCGCGTACTCGATTTTACTATTGACTTCTGTATACATATTTAAAGATTACTGAGACCTGGGAGAAATTATGTTATTAATTGTTAATTAAGTATGTGAAAAACAGAGAAGGGTTGGTTAAAATCTGTGTGGCCCACAATTTGATGCTACTATAAAAATTATGGCCAGAATTAATATGAAATCCATGTTTAAACAAATGGTTCTCTTAAAAACTTTGTTTATCAACAATTTTATGTTAAACTATAAGATCATTCTACTATGACGAATGATAAAGAAAAGATGATGTCACGTTCTTGTGTCATTGGTAGCAACAAATTATGACTTTTTTTTCTTTTAGATTTAGGAAAACAGTCGTACGCCCATAGCATACAATATACTTCTAAATATAGAAGAATCATCAGTAAACGGTTTAGAAAAACATGTTGCATATCTTGTCAAAAATCACTTTCATCACCATAAATCATTAGTAGAAAGGCCAACTGCAATAGAAATAACTGATAATGCAATAAGAAGTTAAACTTTCATATTCTCTATCTTAATATTGTGTAGTATCATTGTTGTGACGCTAAACGTTTTCTCATTCAGGGAAGCATACCTGCCGTCAACACATCTACGAATTATCTCGTAAAAAAAGCGCGAAACATAGCACTGGGCCTTCGATGATCGGAGGAAATACTCCAAGTCCTACATTATAAGTTACTTGCGAATGAAGTTCGGTGGCAAACTATCTTGCTAGATTTAGAACAGACGTCTTAATTGAACATGTATTGTTTCAAACGGTCACATCTCTCTAGCACCTGGCAAAGCAGGAACTTGACGACCATATGTATTATTGTATATTTGTTAACTTTACTTGTTTAAAAAAGAAACTAGATTTGGAATCAGCGAACTTCAGCAAAACCTACGAGACGGCAAGCAGGACGCCATTAAAAAGGAGTGCCTCACTCTGAGGCATTATCGAAAGGGCAGAATCGAAATAACGGCTCGTTTGTCACTAATGGGAAAATAACAAAAAAGTAAAAGTCATGGCATCTTAATTTGGAAACCAGCAGGCATTATAGTCTTTGAGGGGCGCGTCCAAACGTCGCTGATTGTCGTGTCCAATTTCTTCCCATTTTCGATGATTCCAGCCACATCATGTTTCCTCTTTGTCCTATTTCTCTGCCGTTTGCATTTATGAGTAAGTAGTTTTAAGGTCCTGGCTAATTTATGCAAACACGGAGAGGGACTAAATTTAGAATTAGGTGACGCTAGCTCGGCCAACCCCTTACTAGCGTTTACCCACTCAAGTGGAAACCAACTAGACAAAAGCAACCTTCGTAACCTGCAATATATTACGATTACTCAATGGGACGCAGATCCTATGTCCTCTAGTTACAACTAATAATAATACTAAAATTATGACGATGTCTTGATGAATGCTTGTATCCTTTTGGTTGGCCCATGACACATCCGGAGTTCCTCGAGGATATCGTCAGAACACCGGTTGAAATTGTCGATGCGCTTAAAATAAACGTGCTCATCGGCACAGTCGGATGTTGTCTAAAATGCATAGGTCAGTCTGTGTCGTATAGGTACTGCCTGAGCCCTGAATCCCAGTTTAACATTTTAGTTCATGAAAAAATTCCGTCCCCTATCTACAATACAGTCGACATTGGTATCACTGGAATTGTTACCCAGCATTCAGCTTTACCAAAAAAAAAAAAAAAAAACGGTGTAAATTCGATTATGAAAGTTCAAACAGAAATCATAATTATAGATAATTATTATTTAAGGTATCGTCACAACTGAGACATAACTCTTAGTTTTCAGCGCACCTCTTTTGTATGATCGGGATAGTGAGGACGACAATTATATATACGTAGACCAAATCGATATCTGTTATCGCTGCCTATTATCTGTAATGCACATTTACATTAACGTTTTCTAATGATGTGTTCGGGCAATTGACACAACTGCAACAGCCCTCTATAGAGTCTAATTTGGTAATGCTGAGAAAAAAAATTGTCCACTTTACCACACGTACTTCCCAGCTTTTCTATGGCAACTATGATCGGTTTTATATACAGTGACTTCTCTATGCACTCTTTCACATGGATTGGCACTCACTTGAGGTTGAAGAGGTACCTCAAGATGGCTCTTTTGAGCGATAAAATTACTCAATGACTTATTAGGCAAAGCAAAGAAAAAACTTAGTTAAAACGTGCGTTCATCAATTCATCGAAGCTCCAAAGCTGAAAATTAAAGGACACAAGAACAGAATCACTACGCTTCCTAATAAAAAAAATATTCTTGGAAGTTCTGGCCTCGTTGTTTCTACTATCTATAAAAGCTTCACTTAATTTTAAAAGACCTAGCTCATTTTTTTTGTACGCCTACATGGACACATAGAAATTTAGATGCGAATAAATCATACATAAACCTATTACACGTTACGTAATTCATTTTGGCTATCGCTAAAGAATATAATAGGCTTATCACGTGCCCATTACGTCCGTGCGTAAATAAACAACACACATACTATTGTACATACAACGTAATGTCACCAGTTTAAGTAGTATTTAGTACGTGGATTGTCCCAGTTTAGATATTCCTCATTATATCTAATGGAAACGCGCCGCCTCAAATTCCACTGTGCTAGCGTTTTTCATAGGCTGTAAACCTAACAGTGTATAATTTTCAGTATTAGCAGACAATTTATACCATACACTTATAATGTATACTGATGAAAAGAAGAGGTTCTAGTGCCTCATTGCACACAAGATCTATATCTGTTTCTATCTATTTATCTAGCTGGTACATCAGGTTAGCTTGAGGGCCTTCTTCCGGTTTCGTGACACTATTAATTCTATTGACAATGAGTGGTAGGAAATGAGCTTCGGCTTGGGAGTAGCAGGCGGCTTGGAGCAGGTCCCGTTTGTCGTCATCGCAGGCATATTCCACTCTTGGCATTAGCAGAGCTATGTATATAGAACCGGAAGAACTGACATGATCCTCGTCGTCCTATTTGATGAACGACCACTGGGACGAGTGCATTGTCACCCCAAGAATAAAAGAAAGGTTGAAAGCAGTTAAGAAACTGTCTTGTTTGGGGGGGGGGGGGGTGAGTATCAGTTCGCAGTAGCTTGCGAAGGCCTTAATAGACCCTTCAAGTGCTTGCGGGACTATTGGGAATATATCGGAATTGGCGCTGGCGCCACGTTGCTAGTATAGGATTATAATATTAACATAAAGAATGGCTGAAATAGGGTTCCGACTAGTTGGTGTCTGAGTTGCATCGAGTCACAACTGCGATGCGAAGTGGGCTAAGAATAATTGTATTAACGACTTTCAACTATTTAAATAATAGTAATAGTTATTATTTGACGTCGTGTACCACTTTTTCATTGCTTCACACCGCTCAGTACTCCCTTCAGTATGAAATTAAATGTACCTGCGTTAAATTTTAAAGCTGAACGATGTTGCTACCATTGTACCACGAAAGGAAATTTGCAGAAAGAAGCCTTTACCCTGTTTCTCTTTAGCCGCACATTCTCTTTACTACATCCATGGAGGTGCTGGTGGTTGGAACTTGTTGACCCCGACTTTTTTAGCTAGAACTTTAGCTGCCCATAGCATCTACTCGCTATCCGCGGATACAATGCATGACAGAATTGTGCAGAATCTTAAAATAAATGGAACGCTGCATGGTCGAGTTCAGTCAGGACTAAGCGCAGCATCCGCTATCTATAGTCAATTGCTCGTATTCATGATAATGCAATGGCAAAGTGTTTGCCTATTGAGTATAAGGACACGTGAAGCATTTTAGGATTAAGACCGTTGGTAGACAAACGTACGGTTTGTCCCATGCCAGAAGAAACCAGCTGTTCAAAGCGGCATTTATATACCGGAGCACTGAATGTAAAATTCAAAGTGTATCTGTGTACGCGTGCCCGATGTCTACTGGTGTCTGTTCACCATTTTTAAGAAATTTGGCCAATTCTCTTGTTCCTATAGTAGCCTGTGGGTTGGGTGTCCCAAAAGCAGAGAGCGATTAGCGGACATTATCGTTCCCTAAATATCTTCTGATTCACACTTAGCTCAAGCATGTTCATGAATTATAGGCTTGGGTCAACTGAGACGCTTCATCATCATTGTTATTATTATCATAGTAAATAAGCCGAGATACTGATTTGGTAAACGGACTTAGTGTGACGGAATCAACTGAATCGTGACAATATAGCGATTCTACTGGTCACGTCAGTTAAAGCAATGTTGGTCAGATCTGGCCTTCCATTTGCGTGAAGAGCGTCCTAAATGTGTCGCGTAGGGAAGATGCGGTCACAAACGATGCACTATAGCCTATTTAACCAACCGGGCCAAGTGTTTATACACTGATATAGTTAGCTATCTTGGTAGCAAGTTAGCTCCGTAATAGATCCGTATCGATGCTATACTTGTCAAATACTACGTTAAATTCTTTGCGTTGTGCGTACGGTGCTTCTAATGTTATACCTTTTAAATAGGCCTCGCTTTACCATCAATAAAGAGACTTGACTTCGAATCAGATTCTAATAGGCTATAATAAGTGGTTATGGGCGAGCTAATTGGCATGACACACGTAAAATACGTTAATTAGTTAGTTGTGACGGAATGATTTGTGCGACAGTTATATTTGAACCAATCTGCCTCGGGGGCATTTATGCGTACAGATTTTAACAAAAGCGTATAAAGCATAGCCCAATTAAACACTGAGTCAATTAAAGCAGCAGTGAAGATGAGCGTAAATGATGAGCGTAAATGATGAGCGTAGTCTGTTCAAGGTGCTGCCCTCTTGCGACTCTTAAAAAACCTTCGTTACCTCTACCAAACAAAGCCTGTTCTACTAAAAATGATTAATACAAAATACGTACTTATTCTGATGTGATTACGAAAAAAGTCCTTGCACAGGCCTGATTACTTTGGCATAGCGCCTATATTTTACAATGTTTTTGTTTATAAGCATAACAACTTGTTTATTTACGGATCAATATCATTCATTTATTAGAGACACGCGCGTTTTAAGCTTATGAGTATGTAGTGTTTTACATTATGAATATTTGCTTCGAATACTTTCTACATATTCAATACATGATTGATATTCGCTATATAATGTGATGGTTTCTGGCGTTATTTAATGACAATTGAATGGCAGGCGATATATAAATGCATTCGCAGACACACGACAGGCCTTGTTGGCACCTTAATTCAGGCTTTTTCACTTCATGCGTGACACGTACACGTTCTGCAGAGTTCAACCGCTAGGTAGTCATTATTTTCTCGCTGATATAAGCACGCCTACTCTTTTTGGGGATTTCATAATATATTCGGTACATACGCACACGACTGTTCAGCCCATATACCGCATGTTCGAACAGTCGAGCAACCATCACTGCATTGAGAAAGATGACTCTACTCGCCATTGAGATACCATGTAATAGTGTTTAAAGTCTTACGACTATATAGAAAGCTGCGTCCAGTATCGTTTCACATGATCTGTCTAAAACAGCTTGTGTCAATCTTGCTAGACACTTCACAGGTGAAAAGATGCGTAAGAATCGGTAGATCTTAGAGGTGCTTCTCCAACTCAATAGTAATTAAGCGAGCCACAGTCAAGAATCATTATAAAGAGCTCTTAAATGCAGCCACATGTCTCGCTAGCAGTACAGCGCAGCGCTACATAAGCATCTGTGCAAAATAGGTACGCCCTCCGTGCCTATCTCCGTAAATCCTTTGTAGCCTCATAATCCTAAGCGCTTGCCCAAACTCCTCGGCGCTTCGCGATTTTAACAAGTCTCAACAACTCCAACTGCAAATAGTAGTATTTATAAGCGTTCAGATTCCTCCCCAACAAATAAACAGTGTGTTATCCTTGAGCTGCTACCACCACCTCATTTGGCCTTTTCGCCCGACGTCGTCTTTTCGGAGTTGAATGAGCCAAAAAGTTCTTCAAGAGCGTATTAAACGCCGGCAGTTGCAGTCATAGTGGCCTTTGGCCTTGTTGCAAGAAAGGCGTCTTCCATTGCGTTTTCTGAGGGAAGCCGATTGGGAAAGACATGCTCACCCCAGAAACTTTGGCGACGACTTAACCAGTTACGCTCCCTTGGACGCGACCATGCCGTCCTTCTCTGATTGTTTTCTGAGTTAACGCTGTGTCGGTGACACAGCTGCCGTCTCTACTATCTTTACTGAGTGCTTCTTTTGCTGCACCGTTTGCTTCTCAGACGTTCGTTCTGACTTGAGGCATGACGCTTTCTGGGCTTCTATGTAGGTTGGATAATGAGCAAAACTGGCTCAATCCTAGTCGATATGTTATGAAACATGGAATGAATGATTTTTTTTATTTTTAAAGGATAGAGTAAAGTAACGACAAAAACACACGAAGGAATTTCCCAAGGAGACCGTAGGCGCCCTTAATGTAACTATTTTATGCCACAATTTTTAATTAATACTTCAACATCTTCATTATATCCTTGTTTCTTTGAAGCCATATTTCGAAGTTGTTAGCGGCTAATCATTCAAGGTTGCAACAGAATGCTGAAGAAGCTTGGTAGTCACCTGTGTGTCTAAGTTGATTTTTCGTTCCTGTCAACCTAATCATTGGGTAACTGCTATCGCCTACTGAATACCTTCTACTAAAGAATACTTACCAAGGCTCGTAGATCTTAGTAGAGGACGAAGCAACTTTGCAATAGGTCACAACAGCAAAGGGCGAGAAGCCGTTAGCCATTTAACGTTGAATGGCTAAGCATTAGTCACGCATTGTAAGAAGATTTCTCTCTCTCTCTCTCTCTCTCTCTCTAATAGTATTATCGATCACCAGAAGCGCTCGCTTAATTCACATTTGACAGTTTCGCAGCCTTGCTGCGATGGTGAATTTTTTTCCTGGTCCCCCGGCTATGCTCGACAAAAATCGAAATGGAAACTGTATATCTTAAAGCACGCGGTAAATAAATATGATTTTTTTTTGGTGAACTGATACGTGTTGCCGCTTCATAATCAAGTTATTACCTAACAACCTGTTATAAATGATAACAGTCCAGCCGATTGCTTTGTCTAGATTATGCTTTAAAACGATAACGTTACGTCTTTAGCGTAGACAGTTCCGGTGTTGATGGGTTGGGGGCAAAAAGTTTCTACATAAGGTGTATAATGGTTATAATAATATACATAATATATACAAGAGCATCCTAATCGAAACGTTTTCTTGCCTATTTTTCTGAGACTGGATTTCGGAGACAGCACGGTCTGAGTGGCTAATGCGCATCTCTGAGTGTGTTGCTGTTATAACCATGATTATTAATGGCTTACGTTTCAGCGTTGCAAAATGATGACCATGGCACATAATTACCATGCCGTTTCATGAATCTATCAAAGATATTCTAAATAGATCCAACAAAAGCGACTAGTAGGGGCAAATGCTTGATGCTGCACTGGAAGGATAGATCTGAAGACTTGTTCCATATAACAATAAAAAGCAGTTGCGGTCGTTAGAAAAAATATTTTACCTCCTATGGTTGTCATTCACTGGGATTACAGCTTCAATTTTGAATTTATACCGGTAACTACTCATTTTTAAAATATTTTTTTTAAATTTTCAAACACATTTTTGATAGCAATCCTTAGCGATATTTGTTGATGTTAATTCCTTGAAGCATCACTCAATAACTCGAGCGGAATCAATTTTGTTCCTTTGATAACCGGCTATAAATTTTCAAGCGAAAAGTTCCAGAGATACCAACCGTTAGGAATTAGCTGGGGAGCCCAGGTGGCGACTGATTTGATCTTTTCTTATTAACTGTTGTTGATGTCTGCGTCCAATACGTATCAAAAATGGCTTTTTGAGCTGTATTCAGGTTACCTAAATATATACCCCATTGAGGAGCTTTTGGTTTGGCTTACAAAAGTCTTTCGCGCGTTTTTCAGAAGCCCCGTAAAAAACTGGCAATAAACGTAAACTGTCACCTTCGTGCAAATAAGGACGCTTTTAAATTCGGTAAAAATTCGTCTATTGTAGAAAAACTGGAGAGTAACTAACCTTCATCTAAATTCCGAAGACGACGCACTTTTCTACGAAGGTGGGCTTGTTTTTTTTTGTAAAAAGAATTGATTTTCTTTTGATGCCAAGAATGCTTAATGAATGTATACTTATTATTATGTATACTTATTATTATTAAATATATATATATATATATATATATATATATATATATTTAATTGTCAACAAGAAGTCCAGGTACTATAGCCATCTAACCACGTATTGTACGGTAAGAATGATATTGTACAAAAATGTACTGTTTAAATAATGACCTTTCGTCTCTTATTTTTCATCGCCGACTTTTGTCCTTCGTGATGGCCTAACGAGAAAGGACTACCTAAGTCAACTTTTGGGCTATGTCGTCTATAGATTAATTCAGTGCGGTGTGCTAATACAGTCTAGGTTGGCCTCGGGGGGTATATAAGCTTTTTAGGTTTCTTCTTAAACATTTACTCGTAGAGATGACTGATCCGTTCGTGATAATGCTACGTCTGAGATAACTGGTCGATATAAGTTTAATAAATTCATAAACGGGTTGTTAGACCTGTAAGAAGCATCCCGCTCTGGTCGGCAATAAAAATCTTCGCAAGGTAATTTTTCGAGAAAGACGACTGGAAGTAACGATCGAGTCGGTCGAGCGAATGAATTTTATGGTGACTAAATCGAATATACGGAACGACATAATTACGTGTTATAATTCGAGCAGGATGCTGTATTTCTCAGCTAGTAACAGCATAAACTGTTGTAGACGCTTAATATGACCCAACAGATGACTTTCCGTGCTGTAATATACGAGATCTGTAACACAAATGAAAACTTCGATATAAAAAAAACTCAACCGATAGGGCGCCTCAGTGTCTTGAACGGCTACGCCTTGGATTGAACGAGCCTGAAGTTCCATGCCCCTGCAAATTATCGACATCCATTACGCTACGCGTGTAAAAAAATAAATGATTCTGGAAAGATACAGTGTAAAGTTTTTCTTTTATTGAAACCAAATATACTTATATGAAGTGCCTTAGGTACAGCTCTGACTCAGCAGTCAACGACTGGGGTGCTTCGCATGGCGAAGCTTCTAATCAGTTTATGCCGGAGTTAAAGCTAAACTAGTGCAATTCTGATAAATGCCAAAAGACCTGTTTCATTCCTGCTATCGATCATCGTTGCCATTGCCCCGTCGCATCTACGTCTACTGTACAAAACACAGTAATTATTCTAATGTACTGCGGTTTCGTAATCGTGCTTTGATAGATACTAAATCATGAAAATATCTCCCGTATAAATCTTTTTTGAGCTTTTTTTGCATAAGATCGTGGCTCGTATATGTCGACACAGGATGGGAGAGGATCAAAACCGTCAGAATCCGCACGTTCTTGAACCGTGTGTTTGTTTGACTGGCCGACAGTTTGCATCAGATGTATAGTATGCAAAACCATATGCACAAGTACAGAGATAGACGACAAGGTAGAAGCTGAAATTTCCCGTTTTGAAGTACAATTTTGCCCTCGGTACCAGGTTTCTTGTTTGAATGTCAAGTAGTCTTAATCAATGAGGAGCTCATACATCCATACAAAGTACACACACTTAAAGTGGACTTCAGCAGCCGTTCGCAATGCAATTTTAGTTTAGCTTCTAACTCGATAGGGGTTACGTAAAACTGTATTCACGTAACAGATGAATAAAGTCGTTTTAAAATTGTATGCAGTTTTCGTGCGATACGTGAGGTCTTCGTTCGTCTTCACAACGCCTTTTGCCTCTGTCTATTGGTATCTATCCAAGCCTATAACTAGCATGAAACAATGGCAAACGATTAGCTATAGAGGCTGACACGTGGAAATGGCCATGCTGTAAGAGTTTCTCTGAAGTAACTGCGCGGTACAGCGCGCCGCCGGTTATAAAATATATACTTTCGCGCTTGGTACGGCACTATATAGGTGTCCGGTACTAGAAAATTTGCTTCCCCGCAACTATAATTGACCTAATGGATTCGCTTTTCGTGAAGACTGGCCTTCATATTGATGCGAAATTTAGAGCCGACAATGTATGTAACTGAAACACACAACGATGATACCGTGAATGCATTTGTCATTGTCCATCTCGGAGTTGATGGCTGGATAACGACGAAAACCAAAAGCCGCCGCCCACACTTGTACTGTAAAGACAAACTGTAAACGCTGATGTTAGAGGGATTATACACGACTAATGTTTCATACTGACAACGGTTTTGTCTACTTGAGCATATTTGTCCGCTTTCGGTATGAAGCTACCACCAGCTGTTCAGGCACTCCATTTCAACAGGACCTTCTACTAAAGTCCTATTACTCAAGCGCATTCGTAGAAGCTCGCTGAAGTCTATTGTTAAGAAGAGGTAGCTCCTTTGGCGTATGCTTGAAAAAAATATTCAGTGTTGATATCGGATTATGAATTACCTCACTAAAATCGGTAACTCTTCGATATTTTCTAACTGAAGTACATAGCGGAAAAGGTCAATCATCTGTGAAGTCTACGAGGATGCTCTGTTTACATAATCGGCTATCCTGAGTCGAATACAAAGATGACTTGCGGTGGTGGATTAAGAAACGATTTTATGATAAATTAATGTTCTCTTAGTTAACATGAAGCTTAAAACGGGTCTTCGAATAGGAACATAACAGACCGAATATTCTTAAGAAGAAAGTGAAAGCGATGAGTCCTTCAATGAGCTCTGTCAGACACTACTAGATCATTCTGACAAAAATTTTGGTGCTCTAAGAAAATTATATCTTTTAGGGCTCGAGCTCGCTGAACGCTATCATCATTGGGTGTTCAAAATGGAACTGACCAGCCAGATTCAGTAGGGTCAAGAAAGGACGTCTGGAGAAACTTATTGGACCCAATCCCCATGATAGCTTAGTATGTAACATATTTGCCTGCTAATCTTACGGCGGGGAGACGTTGTTCTCTAGGTTTGAACCTGAACATAGACATACCTTGTTTCATGATAGGAGCCAGCCAGCCGTCTAATAGAATTCCTAATGGCGGTATCGGACGTAAAACTCGAAATACCTACTGGACCCGTCAAAATGCTTATGATGCAATTCCGATTCATGTAGCTGCACAATTCGTATAACAACGTCTGCAGGAATATGGAAGCTTTTCGAATCAAGTCTGATTCCACAGTGCAAAAATGGTCACCAGTGTTGCACGTATCAAAACAACAACACAAAGAAAATAAGTTAATACACTTAGTAATCGAACACTTAAGAGATCAGAATATTGTCGATAGAAACAAGTCCTCTTCAGGCAATTATAGAATATTCCTTACGTAATTTAGCTGCTGATTTGTTGCTTTTTACGTTGTACGTTAACCCTATATGTCTTTCTAGTTTTTGTCATGACACCAAAAACACTCCCAAACAAAATGCCGTTCTTATAAGATATAGACGTATTTCGATCCGGTTAGATATCTCGTTCGTAGCATTCGGTCTATGAATGTTATAACATTGTGTGATAGGATGAGCGTTATAAAAGAACGCTAAATGTTCTGGAAATTAGTTAATTACACACGGCGTACCAATTGGTTTAGCCTTCAATTTGTTTATACTCCGAAGAACAACACTCGCTTTTTAATTAACCATTGACCACTGCGTGCATGGATATCTTTACTGAGAGATAGGCTGAGACAGGAAAACTAATTCCAGTGGTTGCGTACTATAACCGTTATTATCTAGTCTTACTATCTGAGTTTGTGCTTTGGCATAACAGTAATACGGGTGAAATGAAGTTCCTGTTACAGTCGAAAACTATGTTAATAAAGATTCTGTTAGAAGCCGCGGAACTTAATCCCGCTATTTGTCATCAGTAAGTTAACTTGGAGCCAAATATTCAACCAAGAAAAGATATTGTTCGTATAAGTCACTTCGATATACAATGGCCAAATTTACTGAACTGATATAATATGTTAAAAAATACCAATATATAAATTTTTTTTTTTGATATATCAATTGCGTCAATCAAATATTCTGTCGTGGTCCGTAGGCAACATCAGGTTCTTGAAGGTAAGATGCTTCCTGTATAAATGGGACGCTTATAACTGGGGTTGTGGGGGACATAGGCCGATGTTTTAGAAGTATTGCATGACACGGACGTCAGACGGGGTGGAGTTGATGTTTATAAAACGGCAAATGGTAACACAAACGATTAGGTTAGTTCTAAAAATGGAATTCCTCAATAGGGCAACATTCATGATATTATTTTAGTTAGTGAATGTATAGATAATTACACGATTATAATCTACTGGATAGCAGGTCTTCCTGTAACTGAGCCAGTTTGGTGCTAACCGGAAACCGCTATTATCTAGACAAGACTGAAGGACTATTTTGTCAGTGAGCGTTTCTGTACTAGCTTTCTTTTTCTAGAAGTTGCTTGAAAACGGATCAGCTGTATTCTGGATGTTCGTATGCGTTAGTATTATTGTTCTATCTCATTTTTTCAGTAATCAATCCTGTTTCAGGTTCGAGCCATAAGCTTTGTTGCCCAGGTGATTAAGACATTTTTCAAGACTGTCAAGTAATTTTCACCAGGTTTAGAGCCTGGTACTAACAAATATTTCGGGAAGAAAAGTTTTATCAGAGGTGAAGACTCAAGCTCTTCCGACGCCGCCGCATTCGGTAAACATTCAATTAGATTACGTCCCAGTATAAGAGTTGCGGATGGCTCGAAATAACGAATGTTGCATTATCCAAAAATTTTGTACTGTGGTATTTCCTTCGTGAAATTTAGAAAAAAAACTCACGTTATTTGGCTTAGTGGTGCACACCAAGTAGCTTGGATAATAATAATTCATCAATTAACTGCATGGATGAATTGTCGTTAATTACATTTGATAATTCTATACAATTTCTGTGGTCTAAATTTGAGAAGGGGGAGATAACGAGGCGATTTCTATAAGCTGTTTCAAGTTCTGCTCTCGACTGGGAAAAATGGTTCGCCGCATACGGTGCGCGAAGTATAGTTTTATAAGATAATACTGATAATAATAAACGTTAAAAAAATACGTGCAACAAAGACTGCCTAAGGCAATACAGCATTGTAAAGTTTCATTGTGGCCTAACGTCATAGTGTATGTCAAAGGGCATAGTTCGCTCAATCCACACTGAAATGATCATGAAACAACTATATAACATAAAACAAATACTTTTTTATTACAAAAGAGACATTGACAGTATATAGGGTGACAGGAAACGCGTTCACTGCTGATTAATCGCAGCGTTATTTACTAGGGCCACGTTTCAGACGGAAACCTCAATGCAATTCAACTGTATTTAGGATTCGGCGACTGACGAGGTTACGATTACCTCAAACGATTACGAACGTACATTTTAGATATATATTGACTGGCTGATTAAACATATCGGCGGTTTTATGAAGCTTGGTTCATGGGGTGGAAAGCAACACATCCCCTACTAACATCATACGCTTATTCCGATCTTGATAAGAAAAACATGATTACTACCAGATAATTCCAACGGAGATCGTGGAAGGGCCTCCAACAGGAACGAACATAAAACCCATCAAAATCACTTTCTCCATTCGCAGAGCTTATGTACTATGTGTCGTTGGCCGGATTTGTAGCCTCTGAAGCTTTGAAATGGGGCTTTTTGCCAATTTAGTGAATCATACACGTGTAGACTGCAACAATAATACCGAGTCCTTTGATTAGAAGCTGAAACACTGATTCCTCCGTTAGGCGATCAATAAGATCCTCTGTTCGTGTGATTGTTTACTGTCGCTTTCTCTGTAACGCATAACTTACAGCCTTAAGTATGATTGAATTGAAAACTAAGCGGCGCTCCCAATACAGTACTAGCCCAGAACCTAAGTCATGCTGTAGACTATACCTGCGTAAAAGATGGATCAATTGCTTTTCAATAAGCGGACCTGTGAAGTTCTAGCTGGGCTATTGCACCACCGTTTCAATATCAGACTTTCGAATATATTTTCTAAGTAAATGCTTTATGAAACCTGCCTTACGATGACAATATACACCACTATCCACTAAGTTCGGTATACATAGGAGTTCCAGATAAATGGTAATTGGCCGGCAAAAACAGCGAAAAGCTAATTTGCCAGTGCCATAGAATCTTTTGAGCATGATAAACTTGGGGGCAAAAAGCCTAACACGGGCTTCCTTTACTTTTCGATTATTTCGCAAGCTGTTTGCGTTAGCCTAGTTATGTACAAAGTCGAATTTAGTAGTCGTATTGATTCTATGATCTAGTCGGTGTCTCCGCGTCTGCTTGAGCGTTTCAACGTATGGACGCAGCTGAACCGTGGAGATCGCATCATTATATAGTCTTGGCGGCATTTGGTGTCGTTGCTATTTTACCGAAAGCTCGTTTATTGAACGCTGCTACTACTGATCTTTCTGAAGTAGTTTTCAAGCGATTAAAACTCAGCTCGTCGCGGGCGACCTCTTTGGTCTTGTTGCGCATAAATCAACCTCATAAAATATGTTTCTTTTTTTCTAGTTTTTCATCAGGGATAAAAAAAAATTTGCCTTCTCGGCCTTATATATGTACCAGAGAAAGGAACTGCAAACGAGTAACCGGAAGCGACTGAAACCGCTGTGGGAGCTACTACGGAATACCGTTAATTCTCACTGCGACATTAAATACGTACAGGGGGCCCCTGTCACAAAGGCTACTAGCACGACGCATAGACGCTAATTCAAGGAAAATGTTTGACTCATGCGTTATATATCTCCTGACGTTCAAGGATCCAAGGTTTGAAAATCATCAAAAACTTCGTAGAAATTCACGTCTCCTTCAGAACAATTTAAATTGAAAATGAAAGGGGCAAGAGGCAGTCCCAAGGCAAATAGCTGTTCAAGTCTATTGCTGACAAGGGCCCTATGATTCTGTTGACTGGCCTTGTTCGAGGTTGACGCGCAAATAGTTCTCGAGATAATCGGAAAAGCAGATGAAATCTAGATTGAAGTTTTTCCCCGCAAAATTGTCAAAACCTCGAAGTATATCCTTTGAGAGCAATCGTTTCGGTTCGAAATGGACGATTGTTTAAGGGCACTCGTCATTTTATACAGAGGCATATGCTCTTGGCATATTCTCAAACGAGACATCAAGCGATTTAGTGAATCGTTTGAATGTAGATTGTTCGAACCTTCATTTCCTACCATCAGGAAGCTGTAACATGCGTGTCACATCCACGAAACCGGTATATTTAAACCAAAGGCATAGTGATCACCACAGTGTATGGCGTATTTTCAAACCAGACAGATTCCCTTCGATATCTGTTGAGCGTAATGTCTTTTTTAGCAACGACCTATGGATAGGAGATAGGTTACTACTAGAACTATAGAAACTCTACTAGCATTCAATGTATAAGGTATTTTATTGTTTCCAAAGCCCGAAGCTTCCCGGCCGCAAGATTAATTCGTAAAGAATATTGCGTAAAGAACAGCTCGTATTGCCATTGCCGTATTCGATCCGAGACTTAAACTACGACAAACGTTTCTAATGGCGACGTCTACCAGAACATGGACACTTTAGACCTTTTTGACGAAGGATCCTACGATTGCTGCGACAATGCTGCGAAAAAATGGCCTTATACACGTATGTACGTACAAATAGAAACGATCACTGTAATAGCAACAATAGAATACTATGATCGTTATATATAAGAAAGCTGTCAATACCCATAGAGCTAAGCATTTATTGATCCATCTATACGCGCTTCGAGAAACAACATTTTACCTAGATGTTCATATTCAAAGTTATTACTTGACGTACAGCTTTTGCTTTTCGTAACTTTAGCTTATCACCGCGAATATCGATGCTTTTACCTATAGCTACATTGAAGAAGGTTTTTATCAGTCGTGGGTAAGTATTAAACCAATATACTAGTACAACGATGGCAAAAACACTAAAAGACTAACAGGAGGTGTTCACAGGTGAAGAAGATGTTTTTTAATACCGCTAGGAAAAACAGTAAGTCATACGAAGTCGGGTACTTTTTATCGTGTGGATCGCTTCAGCATACAAAACAATACTGGACGATGATGAGGCAGATCAGACAGATTAAACAGTTCTAAATGTAATATTTCTAGGAATTTCAACGCTAATAATCGTGTCCACGGGGCCGGAAGGCCGCTCGCTCGGCTCAGGTGCTGCCTAGCGAAGAATAACAGCCGCTCCTGCTTTGCACGGTTAAGTGCGGAAATGAACGTTTTTTATTGATTCATTTCTGCTAGTAAAAAAAGGGAAGGGCATTTGAGTAGTTTCAAAATCATCGAATTCTTGGTTCGTGGGGCTTAAACCGAAAAGGCGCCCAAAACAAACGTTTGTTGGTATAAGCACCCCCAACACTAACCGATCTGGAATTGCAGTATATGACGTGAGCAATATATTATGACGAATACGGCCGTATATATATACATATACATGCTCTTACACCACGATGTAGGTACCCCGTCACAATCACATCAGTCTTAATGGTAATTTACTAAACATATTGTACCTGTATTCGTTTCTCTTCACTTCAAGGTTCTTTAATAAGGGTATGTATGTATGTATGTATGTATGTAGCATGACCTGCTAAACTAATCCTACTACTTGCAGATCGACGATTTTCTCAATAGAACCATGAACGTATTTCTCTTATGGTAGAAAATTGATTACGTTTTGCAACGATAAACATCATGCTTTATCATTTTAATATGATACAATAATAAGTCATCATAGTGAATTGATTACAGGTATGTTAACAAATCGATGTCTAGTTAAAAGTTCGTAGTTACATTCAACAAACTGTCAACTTAATTGGATAACAAGACATCTCTAGAACGTAGGCCAGCTATGATCAGCCTAAGCTACCCGAGCATTTTGCTGAAGAAATATATAAACATGCTTCTTCTGAGAGATACAGCGTCTGATTTATTCGTACATGCAGTACTTTCACCACCGTAACCAGCAGTCGAGGGTTACCGTTTGTATAAGCTAACCCCTGAGGGTCACCAATGGGGAATCCTAATCGAGCAACAAAAAAAAATTCTAGATGTGCGAACGACTTAGTAGACGGTAAATGCCATTAAAATAACTGCATTGAACTTACGCACTTGCGAGCAAAGTGGCGCTTTTAAAAGGTACCCTTTGTAAGGTCAATACGTGAATCTCTATGCGGCAGCTGTACGGATGTCAGACGAAGTCCTGTCTTCCTGATGCGCATCATTCATAGAATGAATACATATGTACGCGATAAGTAAAGAGGCTTATCAAATAAGTAATTAGGATAATGGTAATTAAGGACGTAACTGTCGGAAGTGGCCATAACTTATAATAATGTGAGTTTCGCTAAAAAGGAGCACAGGATTGATACACTCTGACCAATATGTTCTATCAAATACCTTGTATTGAGACAAGCATACTCCTTTATTTGCGAGCTCTATTCCTCTAGCAGTGAAGCAAATCCGATTAGGGAAAGGATGAACTAGGTAATGATATGTACTTATTCCATGAACCCCATACGAGTCTGCCAGCAGCTTGTTGGCAATCTAAAACAATAACCATTTGTAAGCAAAACAATAACCGGGCATCATTTACTATTATTATCCGTGGTCGATAGTCTCGGCCCATCTGCATACTATTTTTTTCCAAGTACTTGCCGGAGTGACGGGCTCAGTTTGCTAACGGAGTCAAAAAGTGGACGAAAAAAAAGGATCGAAACATATTTATGCTTGAATCTAAACCTAGAGTTTCGAAACGGTGGTAGGCAAACGTGTAACGCCCTATAGAATCGCGCTAATATCTGACGTACGTATGCATCTAAAAGAATGGCTGCAATCCTTTGCTATGCACGAGGCTCATTTAGGGTTAATTGGTAAGCATATCAGCAAAACTAATGAGCGTGAATCGTGCTACCTGTTTTTCTCGCAAGATCAGAAACTCTAATAAATGCTGACAGGCTGCTTCACTCAAGGACACTCATCGAGGATTTGCTTTATCTATATTCGCGTCTTATTAAAAATAATCTTTTTTATCAGGAAATCACGTTTACACAAAAACCTCAAGAACGTATCGATCATTCAAATATTAAGAGTATGAGCCCAGAGAGACAGAGACGACCGGCTACGAACCGCGCAGCATCATGGGCCCCTGTGCCTGTATATAAACAAAATCAATTTCGGAAATTTTATATGCGGTATTTTTTTCGTTACGAAAATAAGTTATTAAAGGAAGCACAAGATTGGTGTTATTTGCATTTAACGGAAGCAGGATCTACGATAATAAAAAGTAAAATTTTTTTGGATTCTTTTTTTTCAATGCAATGCTAGCTTTTTACTAACTAAACTTACGTTAAAGGTCGCTGACTTCGAAACAAAGACGATGCTATGTGCGTCATTGCTGGCGGACCATCTGGTCCGTTCGTTACACGAAATTACTCTAAACAGAATTAAGTTAACTTTTGTAAAATGAAAGTAAAGCAAGGATGTCAATATGTACCGTTCTACGTTTCCCCAATGGACAGCTGTTGTCCAGTGCTCAGCGCTGCAGAGTGTACTTAATGTGCTACAGTTGAACCTGATGGATTCTTTCTTCGGGAGGACCGTCGAAGCTATTCATGGTATTTGCACAAGAATCACGCACAGACTTACTACAGTTATGCGGCCTTCCTTAAAAGCTAGACGCTCGTAGTAAAAAATTAAACTTTTAAGTCAAACCGCGATGCCAAAGTTAAACTTTATCAATAACTCTCGTTTTTTGGGCATTTCAGACGATTTCTAATATCCACGCATCCAAGACCAGTGGAGCCACCTATCTTGCACAGAAACACGAAACAAAAAAATTGTTCAACACGATATTGAATAATTACACACGTAGAGTTTCCTTTCGGTCTTCTCTTCTACAAGGAAGGAGTGTATTTGAAACGCTGTCATAAGTAATTGCAAGTAGAGTACGATAGTATTGCAAGGAATGCATAACTATTATATGAAATAATTATAATCTATTTTGAAAATTTTAATGGATTTTTTCGCATCTCAGGTTAATTTTTGACCATGAAATTAGATTTTTTGAGGCATATGCTTCCCTTATTAACCCTAACGGTATATAGTCCATAGAAGCTGTTCGTGGAATGACAGCGTACTAAGTGTCCGTAGCAACAAAACAGGGTCAACAATGACGAACGATACGCTCGTGTTAAGGTTGTTCGTTGACGGGAATAATCTTTATCGATTTGTTGAAGAAATTTGTATTTTTAAAATTTCCTTATTATTTTAATCTTGCCTTCATAGAGCCAACATTTAGATTTCCTTGAATTCTAAGCGGATAATTATAAGCTAATTTTTTCTTTGATCTTACAATCATCGTAGCAAGGACAAACCTACGGAATGTTCTGGTAGTGCCGAACTGTTGCTAACAGCGCCGGACAGATATATGGTAGCTGCGCGGCTAGAAGGCCGAGTGCACCTCCGAGTTTCTCCCAGTAATGAAGCCCTCTAGAGAAAACCCTAGAGACACTTCAGGCAGAAGAAAAAAGTCTACCGATTATACATTGGTAGGGCAAATGTCACATTTTGAAAAACGACTTTTACCATTGGTGAGCGATCTGTGAGGTTTCCTGGTTTAAGCCGAGCGCGTTCCCCGGGCTCCCCCCTTAACGAAAATGTTGAAGATCAGACAATTCTGAAATTTATGCTCAAAAATGCAGCTTTCCAACAATTTCAACGTCGATCTCATGGCGTGCTATTTAAATCCTATCCTTTACGAGGATATAAATTGTGTCCTTCGAGTTGTTGTAAATAAAGGCTCCCTAAGCCACAGAAAAAGGAGCACTAAAAACTAGAAATATTGCTAAATTACAGCGAAGCGTAGTATCTCTGCAGTACCCTGCTGTACTTTCCCACAGTGGGGATAATTTCTCGCCCTTATGCCTGCCGGAGGGCAATTTTCAGCAGAGATCTACAGAAGCAAAATCAGATGATGAAATCGCAAAGTCATCGCACCGAGAGCCGATATTTGAGTACGTATATAGATTAAAGCGTATTGCTTTACCTAACTACCATGCGGGAAATTTTCTGTGTAAGGGATATGTGTGTCTCTGTATATGTTTGGCCATATTGTACCGTATGGCAACATGCGATCATGAGATACATTGAAGCTTTGAAAACTATTAATGATCTATGTCCATGATTTAGCTCATAGAGAAAAAAGACCAGAGGACGGACAACGCGTTTCTTTTTATGAAGAAGTGCTTCTTAGCAATGGTTTTTAGATAAATATGATGATCCTTCGATAATTCAAGGTGGAAAATACATTTTGAAAGGCACAGCTAGAAAACACACTGGAAACGTAGAAGGAAACATACGTTTGATTTTAGCGCTTTTCAAAAACGTAATTTCGGGTTTGCTCATTTTTGCACCTTTAAAGGTTCCCAAACGTTTAACCCAAAATTTCTTATACTAACGAAACACTCTTAATATGCTGTTTGTAATTGTGGGAGTGACTCTATTGCGAATAGTTAGATAGGTCGGTAAACCGAGAAATATTTAATAAAGCTGAAAGGAAGCTTATTTGTATTTATTTGCTTGACAGTCCTTTTTTCGTTTGTTTTTATAAGGCAAGGTTATAAGTGCCAGAGCAGCTAAATTGTAGCAAAGATAGCTCTGACACTTATAACCTTGCCTTCTGAAAACAAACGAAAAAAGAGTTGTTCCAATTTCTAGCAAATTAATATAGTGCAGTTACCCTATAGTTACTTATTACCCCTATAGTTATTACTTATAGAGAAAAACAGTTCGTTCTAAAACAGCATCGTTCTATATTAGCTTTCATGAACAGCGCTAGATTAGCAATTATTTACGCTATTGATTTACTATATTCACGTAACCTATAGCGACTGCTCAAAACGTTGGATCTAAGAAGCTTCGTGACCCTTGTAGATCGTGTGCCCTACAATTCGTACATTCGAAGCAAGTCGTGAAGAAGCAGTCACTAGCTTTGAAGATCGCGTTTTTTTTACAGGGCGCTTAAAAACAATTTCGAGCATAGTCAATGAAAATGACTCCATATTTTAAGCCAGCAGTCTATTTACCAGCCGAAGATTCACTCGTTTAATTCCCAACGTCAGCGAGTAAGGATGTTCGTTATCATACTTTGTTTTTTTCCTACTCAGGCGGCTCTAATCAAAAAAGCCATACAGCTCCGATCGATATTTTCCGTATACCTTAATGTATTGTATCTACGTGATTATGATAGTGGAACACCCACAACCTAGACGATAGCTTAAGGGCCTCTTTGAAGACAGCTGGCAACGGATAGTCGCCGACTGCATGAAAACCAGATGTACAAACTTCATCAAGAATGATCGACGCAGCGTAGGCTAAAGTACAAGCCGTATCCTAGTTTTGTCTCGTGGAAAACGATCAATTCTAACACTAGCACTGTAGTCCTAACCTTGTTGTAGTTTTCTGTGCGCCGCGACCTGTATTTTGGACCAAACAGATTATCCTAAGTGAGTAACTTCAACAGCTCAGACGTAGTTTCTAGACCGTAATCTTTCGGGTTTCATCCGTTCGATGCTACCATATACAAAACACTAATTGAAGAGATTCTTCTCAACAAGACCTGTGCCGTCTAAGTCGTGTCTGGTTTTGGAGCTCAAAGCCTCTCTTCTAAAAAAAAGCGCGCACTACTTTTTTTGCTCTGTGCTTAACAACTGCCAAAAGCTTGTACAGTGGGGTGTACAAAACTGGCAGAACTTGCCGGCGGTCCGTGTCCGTAAATTAAAAACAAGTACTATATTTCGAAAATGCTCATTCTAATTTTACATATACCTTTCGAACGCAACTACCGCTTGAGTTCAAACAAAATCAACCTTACTTGTTAAGCGCATATATATATAGATAGATATATATATATAGAATTAAATAGTTAGAGAATAGGTTAGAGAGGGCTAAGCAGTCGTTCTACCTTTTCCATCTATAATTCCTTCAGAGGCGAACCTAATCAAAGTAAAAGCGCAAACTGAATTATAAGTTAACTCGATCTATCATGCTATCTATTATATTATATCTTCAATAATATAATATTTGATTGTACACTATAAAAAATATAATATATATATATATATATGACTTTCTATTATATGCCTTATCAAAACTAATAATGATGATGATTCAGATATTGTCAGACCGCACTGCTAGAACTTTCGTACTAATGCCAAATCGCCCACTTCCTGATTAAAGCTGTTAAAGTTCTAGGTGAGCGTCGACTCCAGTACGGAATTCTAAGTCTAAATTAGCCTCCGCCTCGTTTGGTCGACAGATTGCCATGGCTACGCAATTAATTAATGGATCTCTGTCTACTATACATACTGTTTGAAAGACTTCGCCTCCATATTTGACCTTTCGCCTATGCCCCATCTACTTCAAGTTTGATACTATAGAATTCGTATTTTGTATTGCTGAAGCGTGGAAAAATTTGCACTCACAATGATTCCATGCAGTTAGCAAGCTCGTAAGGTATAAAGAGAGCCGTGGATTTTAATGTACCCATTGATGCGAACCCATAGGCAGCGTAGTCACGGCTAAAGACTGCCCAGTCAATGAGCTCTTCAAAAAACGCTGTCGGGATCGTCAAACAGAGAATTGGTGAGTTTAATACGAATCGTACTAGCCACAAGTTGCACCGAAACATTCATTGCCTGCATGGAATAAATTTCGTTTTCATTTAATGGGATCTGCTTCCACACTTTCGGGTGCAGAGGGGGGCGCAGATTCTAATAATTGTGTTTATTAGCGAAAATGATGATTATCAGAGTCAAAGTAATTATGCATAACGAACGCTGTAGGTCAAAAGCACGACCGGGCATCCCGCGTTCACGCCCACCGCCACCGCCATTGGCACCGCTACCGTCATCGCATACATAATAATTGAATTTTGCCTAAAACAAAATGCTTTTGAATCCAGTCTATTGAAAAGTATGCTAAGCTTGATCTTCTCGCGAACCTTCCTTGGATTCGTTATGTTTCGAAGAAGTCAGATGGTCTCATCCAAAAAAAAGCCACCTCAATTATCGTGGTTGAAACGTCTGTGCAGGTTTCCAAATATTCTGGACTTTTGAATATTTATGACAAAAGGCATGTCGAAGAGCTGTGAATAGCTGCAAATGGTAAGCAAGTTCTTCAAGGTTGTGGAACTTCTCGCTTTGTACGAAATAAGGACCTTCGGCGTAAGGGCCTTCATTTTCCTTATAGTGCTTGCTCAGTAAAGTACTCAAAGCCAGTGGCCCGTCTATATGCATTTTTATGGGTATTAACTTCGACATAAGCTGGCAAATTCACAGCTGAATACTGCAGTTTTTTTTTAAATGTTGAGCGATTTTAAAGGAAGTCTACAAACGAGTCCCAGGTGCAGATGCTACACTTAACTGACGTGCTCACGCAGGCTCGTTTCAAAGTAACGGAGGCGCCGTTGTAGAGATGGCAAAATCTTGCCAAAGTTTAGGATGATCGCGTAATCAATTGAAGAGTGTTATAAAAAAATGATCAGAGATTTCTGGAAACACAACTGTTAAACGAACCGGAATATTGCGTATGGAATATCTTTCATCGTTTGTTGACTGACAATTTTTCCGGAATTTCAACGAAGTATCGCGTTCAGCCATTACAGGGATCCCATCATTTTTCCACTTACGCATCGTCTCACCGTGACAGAGTAATTTGACTATTGTGCCAGGCCAGGAAGCTATATTTAGAGAGCATCTATGTAAATATGGGGCTATATATAACGACTAGAGCCAGTGTCAATTCACTACCTTTGATCGAGTTTTTCTTTTCTTCCGAGAAAATTCTAACGAATTTTCTACGTACAAAGCAATTTTATAACTATAACAACCAAAGATTGAATAAAAATATATTCTTACATGTTTACAATAGGTATATTTATTCTAACAAAAGAATGTCGATCTTATTTTTTTTCGGCTATTACAATCATGAACTTTTTGCACCCCCAGTCGACCCCAGTGAGTCTGTGAGTATCATCAGGTAAATTTGCGCTACATATATTATGTTTACGGTCGAATTCTGTACACGTATACATACTGCTCGTATCGTATTATAACGATAGTTGTTCTCAACACATCCTAATGTATAAGTTGAACTAATTGTAAATGTTCGATAACGTTGGCCCGTACATAATTTACTTATTTTCTAATCTTATTGCGCAACCCTAATTCTTGTTCAAATTTGCCTTTCCGTCGTCCGCTCGGCGGGATCTTCGCCGTGTCACATCTTTTCCGTAGTATAGCCAAACGACGATTAGTTCTTGTACTAACGTTACAACTTACGTTACGTAACTACCCTAATTGCTTGAATTAGTGTTCATCCGAGTGCATCGGTGTTATCTGAACGTTGCGGTTGCGTCGGCCGCTAACTGCCGATCGGTGATTGTCGGCGCCTCGCGCTCGCCAGCTTAACTAATTGTCAGGTCAAACTAAAACTTCGATGATGAAGATAGTTTCTATTCCGCAAATTGCGTAGTGGCTCTAAGCGTCTATTTGTTTAGCTACTGGTGGTGCCTGCAGGCCAACTTTGTTTACCAGCGAGCAGGTAGCCATCGGGTATATAGGCGCACCCGAGGTACGCCGAGAACCGACTGAAAATGAATCAAATCAAAACGAAAGGTAGATGGTTCCAACGTGCTCTTCCTGCCGACAGCATTGCGCACGCACGCACGCAGAAAAAGCCTACTCTTCGCTAAAAGTAATTAGCTTAGCATTTTGTCGTTTTTGTTATCTGTAGTTGCTCTTGTTCTCGATTACAAGTGTCAATGTTATCGTGTGAAGATTCTACTATTACTCTCTACAGTTATATTTTTAAATCTTCGCAAGGACGAGCAGAGACGGCCTAAAATGAATGTTTCGTACTTTGCGCCCTATACTGAAGCCATTGAACATTTCTTTAGAGGACAGGCTCCCAGAACGACACAAACGGTGTTTACGCCTGGTATTGTAAAAGGTACTGCAGCTGTACTGCGAAAAGATATGTGTGTATTTCTATATATAAGTATTTCTTGAGTAGATCTGGTGATTTCAGTAATGGCTTTGCTGAGAGGGCAGAATCGGTCGGTTCTACTCTTATTCAAATAGAATGAACCAATTCAATTATCAGATTTAAATGTTTCAGGCTGCACGTCAAGTACCCTGTTAAGCACTGACCCAGATAGCTGGGCGTCATCAGCACGAGACGAAGTGTGTCTACGTCTGCGATTTCGAACCCAGACCGTTCTACCTGGTATCCCTAACCTTTGAAGGCAAGCTCCGTTACCACTACACACTTACAGTCCGATTATTTATAGGCAAATTAACTATTACCCTATATATATATATATATATAT